>NC_048576.1:98390120-98532620 GCF_013265735.2 Oncorhynchus mykiss
GGGTAGAGTCCAGTGTGTGGGTAGAGTCCAGTGTGTGGGTAGAGTCCAGTGTGTGGGTGGAGTCCAGTGTGTAGGTAGAGTCAGTGTGTGGGTAGAGTCCAGTGTGTAGGTAGAGTCCAGTGTGTGGGTAGAGTCCAGTGTGTGGGTAGAGTCCAGTGTGTGGGTAGAGTCCAGTGTGTGGGTGGAGTCCAGTGTGTAGGTAGAGTCAGTGTGTGGGTAGAGTCCAGTGTGTGGGTAGAGTCCAGTGTGTGGGTAGAGTCCAGTGTGTGGGTAGAGTCCAGTGTGTGGGTAGAGTCCAGTGTGTGGGTAGAGTCAGTTTGTGGGTAGAGTCCAGTGTGTGGGTAGAGTCCAGTGTGTGGGTAGAGTCAGTGTGTGGGTGGAGTCCAGTGTGTAGGTAGAGTCAGTGTGTGGGTAGAGTCCAGTGTGTAGGTAGAGTCCAGTGTGTGGGTAGAGTCAGTGTGTGGGTAGAGTCCAGTTTGTGGGTAGAGTCCAGTGTGTGGGTAGAGTCAGTGTGTGGGTAGAGTCCAGTTTGTGGGTAGAGTCCAGTGTGTGGGTAGAGTCCAGTGTGTGGGTAGAGTCCAGTGTGTGGGTGGAGTCCAGTGTGTAGGTAGAGTCAGTGTGTGGGTAGAGTCCAGTGTGTAGGTAGAGTCAGTGTGTGGGTAGAGTCCAGTGTGTGGGTAGAGTCCAGTGTGTGGGTAGAGTCCAGTGTGTGGGTAGAGTCCAGTGTGTGGGTGGAGTCCAGTGTGTAGGTAGAGTCAGTGTGTGGGTAGAGTCCAGTGTGTGGGTAGAGTCCAGTGTGTGGGTAGAGTCCAGTGTGTGGGTAGAGTCCAGTGTGTGGGTAGAGTCAGTTTGTGGGTAGAGTCCAGTGTGTGGGTAGAGTCCAGTGTGTGGGTAGGGTCCAGTGTGTGGCTAGAGTCAGTTTGTGGGTAGAGTCAGTGTGTGGGTAGAGTCCAGTGTGTGGGTAGAGTCCAGTGTGTGGGTAGAGTCAGTTTGTGGGTAGAGTCCAGTGTGTGGGTAGAGTCCAGTGTGTGGGTAGAGTCCAGTGTGTGGGTAGAGTCCAGTGTGTGGGTAGAGTCCAGTGTGTGGGTAGAGTCCAGTGTGTGGGTAGAGTCAGTGTGTGGGTAGAGTCCAGTGTGTGGGTAGAGTCCAGTGTGTGGGTAGAGTCCAGTGTGTGGGTAGAGTCAGTGTGTGGGTAGAGTCCAGTGTGTGGGTAGAGTCCAGTGTGTGGGTAGAGTCCAGTGTGTGGGTGGAGTCCAGTGTGTAGGTAGAGTCAGTGTGTGGGTAGAGTCCAGTGTGTAGGTAGAGTCCAGTGTGTGGGTAGAGTCCAGTGTGTGGGTAGAGTCCAGTGTGTGGGTAGAGTCCAGTGTGTGGGTGGAGTCCAGTGTGTAGGTAGAGTCAGTGTGTGGGTAGAGTCCAGTGTGTGGGTAGAGTCCAGTGTGTGGGTAGAGTCCAGTGTGTGGGTAGAGTCCAGTGTGTGGGTAGAGTCCAGTGTGTGGGTAGAGTCAGTTTGTGGGTAGAGTCCAGTGTGTGGGTAGAGTCCAGTGTGTGGGTAGAGTCCAGTGTGTGGGTAGAGTCAGTTTGTGGGTAGAGTCAGTGTGTGGGTAGAGTCCAGTGTGTGGGTAGAGTCCAGTGTGTGGGTAGAGTCAGTTTGTGGGTAGAGTCCAGTGTGTGGGTAGAGTCCAGTGTGTAGGTATAGTCCAGTGTGTGGGTAGAGTCCAGTGTGTGGGTAGAGTCCAGTGTGTGGGTAGAGTCCAGTGTGTGGGTAGAGTCAGTGTGTGGGTAGAGTCCAGTGTGTGGGTAGAGTCAGTGTGTGGGTAGAGTCCATTGTGTGGGTAGAGTCCAGTGTGTGGGTGAAGTCCAGTGTGTGGGTAGAGTCAGTGTGTGGGTAGAGTCCAGTGTGTGGGTAGAGTCCAGTGTGTGGGTAGAGTCCAGTGTGTGGGTAGAGTCCAGTGTGTGGGTAGAGTCCAGTGTGTGGGTAGAGTCCAGTGTGTGGGTAGAGTCCAGTGTGTGGGTGGAGTCCAGTGTGTAGGTAGAGTCAGTGTGTGGGTAGAGTCCAGTGTGTGGGTAGAGTCCAGTGTGTGGGTAGAGTCCAGTGTGTGGGTAGAGTCCAGTGTGTGGGTGGAGTCCAGTGTGTGGGTAGAGTCCAGTGTGTGGGTGGAGTCCAGTGTGTAGGTAGAGTCAGTGTGTGGGTAGAGTCCAGTGTGTGGGTAGAGTCCAGTGTGTGGGTAGAGTCCAGTGTGTGGGTAGAGTCCAGTGTGTGGGTAGAGTCAGTGTGTGGGTAGAGTCCAGTGTGTGGGTAGAGTCCAGTGTGTGGGTGGAGTCCAGTGTGTGGGTAGAGTCCAGTGTGTGGGTAGAGTCCAGTGTGTGGGTAGAGTCCAGTGTGTGGGTAGAGTCCAGTGTGTGGGTAGAGTCCAGTGTGTGGGTAGAGTCCAGTGTGTGGGTAGAGTCAGTGTGTGGGTAGAGTCCAGTGTGTGGGTAGAGTCCAGTGTGTGGGTGGAGTCCAGTGTGTGGGTAGAGTCCAGTGTGTGGGTAGAGTCCAGTGTGTGGGTAGAGTCCAGTGTGTGGGTAGAGTCAGTTTGTGGGTAGAGTCAGTGTGTGGGTAGAGTCCAGTGTGTGGGTAGAGTCCAGTGTGTGGGTAGAGTCAGTTTGTGGGTAGAGTCCAGTGTGTGGGTAGAGTCCAGTGTGTGGGTAGAGTCCAGTGTGTGGGTATAGTCCAGTGTGTGGGTAGAGTCAGTGTGTGGGTAGAGTCCAGTGTGTGGGTAGAGTCAGTGTGTGGGTAGAGTCCATTGTGTGGGTAGAGTCCAGTGTGTGGGTAGAGTCAGTGTGTGGGTAGAGTCCAGTGTGTGGGTGGAGTCCAGTGTGTGGGTGGAGTCAGTGTGTGGGTAGAGTCCAGTGTGTGGGTAGAGTCAGTTTGTGGGTAGAGTCCAGTGTGTGGGTAGAGTCCAGTGTGTGGGTAGAGTCCAGTGTGTGGGTAGAGTCCAGTGTGTGGGTAGAGTCCAGTGTGTGTAGAGTCCAGTGTGTGGGTAGAGTCCAGTGTGTGGGTAGAGTCCAGTGTGTGGGTAGAGTCCAGTGTGTGGGTAGAGTCCAGTGTGTGGGTAGAGTCAGTGTGTGGGTAGAGTCCAGTGTGTGGGTAGAGTCCAGTGTGTGGGTAGAGTCAGTGTGTGGGTAGAGTCCAGTGTGTGTTTAGAGTCCAGTGTGTGGGTAGAGTCCAGTGTGTGTTTAGAGTCCAGTGTGTTGGTAGAGTCCAGTGTGTATTTAGAGTCCAGTGTGTGGGTGGAGTCCAGTGTGTGGGTAGAGTCCAGTGTGTGTTTAGAGTCCAGTGTGTGGGTGGAGTCCAGTGTGTGGGTAGAGTCCAGTGTGTGGGTAGAGTCCAGTGTGTGGGTAGAGTCCAGTGTGTGGGTAGAGTCCAGTGTGTGTTTAGAGTCCAGTGTGTGGGTAGAGTCCAGTGTGTGGGTAGAGTCCAGTGTGTGGGTAGAGTCCAGTGTGTGGGTAGAGTCCAGTGTGTGGGTAGAGTCCAGTATGTGGGTAGAGTCCAGTGTGTGGGTGGAGTCCAGTGTGTGGGTAGAGTCCAGTGTGTGGGTAGAGTCCAGTGTGTGGGTAGAGTCCAGTTTGTGGGTAGAGTCCAGTGTGTGGGTAGAGTCCAGTGTGTGGGTAGAGTCAGTGTGTGGGTAGAGTCCAGTGTGTGGGTAGAGTCCAGTGTGTGGGTAGAGTCCAGTGTGTGGGTAGAGTCAGTGTGTGGGTAGAGTCAGTGTGTGGGTAGAGTCCAGTGTGTGGGTGGAGTCAGTGTGTGGGTAGAGTCAGTGTGTGGGTAGAGTCCAGTGTGTGGGTGGAGTCCAGTGTGTGGGTAGAGTCCAGTGTGTAGGTGGAGTCAGTGTGTAGGTAGAGTCAGTGTGTGGGTAGAGTCCAGTGTGTGGGTAGAGTCCAGTGTGTGGGTAGAGAGTCAGTGTAAAAAAGGGTCAATGCAGGTAGTCTGGGTAGCCATCTGATTAGCTATTTAGCAGTCTTGTTTAGAAGTCTTGTTTAGAAGTCTTGTTTAGCAGTCTTGTTTAGCAGTCTTGTTTAGAAGTCTTACGGCTTGGGATTAGAAGCTGTTCAGGGTCCTATTGGTTCCAGTCACGGTGCATTGGTACCGCTTGCCGTTCGGTAGCAGAGAGAACAGTCTGTGTCTTGGTACCGCTTGCCGTTCGGTAGCAGAGAGAACAGTCTGTGGCTTGGTACCGCTTGCTGTTCGGTAGCAGAGAGAACAGTCTGTGGCTTGGGTGACTGGAGTCTTTCACATCGTCTGGTATAGAGGTCCTGGGTGGCAAGAAGCTGGGTCGTACGCACTACCCTCTGTAGCGCCTTGCGGTCGGATACCAAGCAGTTTCCATTCTAAGCGGTGATGTAGCCAGGCAAGATGCTCTCGATGGTGCAGCTCTAGAACTTGTTGAGGATCTGAGGGCCTATACCGTTACACTGGCCCCATCAGTAGTGCATTCTTACACCGATAATGTAGGTTAGAATCCATGGAGGGTACAGTCTGTCTGTCTGTCTGTCTGTCTGTCTGTCTGTCTGTCTGTCTGTCTGTCTGTCTGTCTGTCTGTCTGTCTGTCTGTCTGTCTGTCTGTCTGTCTCTCAATTCAATTCAATTCAAGGGCTTTATTGGCATGGGAAACATGTGTTAACATTGCCAAAGCAAGTGAGGTAGACAACATACAAAGTGAATATATAAAGTGAAAAACAACAAAAATTAACAGTAAACATTACACATACAGAAGTTTCAAAACAATAAAGACATTACAAATGTCATATTATATATATACAGTGTTTTAACAATGTACAAATGGTTAAAGGACACAAGATAAAATAAATAAGCATAAATATGGGTTGTATTTAAAATGGTGTTTGTTCTTCACTGGTTGCCCTTTTCTCGTGGCAACAGGTCACAAATCTTGCTGCTTTGATGGCACACTGTGGAATTTCACCCAGTAGATATGGGAGTTTTTCAAAATTGGATTTGTTTTCGAATTCTTTGTGGATCTGTGTAATCTGAGGGAAGTATGTCTCTCTAATATGGTCATACATTGGGCAGGAGGTTAGGAAGTGCAGCTCAGTTTCCACCTCATTTTGTGGGCAGTGAGCACATAGCCTGTCTTCTCTTGAGAGCCATGTCTGCCTACGGCGGCCTTTCTCAATAGCAAGGCTATGCTCACTGAGTCTGTACATAGTCAAAGCTTTCCTTAATTTTGGGTCAGTCACAGTGGTCAGGTATTCTGCCGCTGTGTACTCTCTGTGTAGGGCCAAATAGCATTCTAGTTTGCTCTGTTTTTTTGTTAATTCTTTCCAATGTGTCAAGTAATTATCTTTTTGTTTTCTCATGATTTGGTTGGTTCTAATTGTGCTGATGTCCTGGGGCTCTGTAGGGTGTGTTTGTGTTTGTGAACAGAGCCCCAGGACCAGCTTGCTTAGGGGACTCTTCTCCAGGTTCATCTCTCTGTAGGTGATGGCTTTGTTATGGAAGGTTTGTGAATCGCTTCCTTTTAGGTGGTTGTAGAATTTAACGGCTCTTTTCTGGATTTTGATAATTAGTGGGTATCAGCCTAATTCTGCTCTGCATGCATTATTTGGTGTTCTACGTTGTACACAGAGGATATTTTTGCAGAATTCTGCGTGCAGAGTCTCAATTTGGTGTTTGTCCCATTTTGTGAAGTCTTGGTTGGTGAGCGGACCCCAGACCTCACAACCATAAAGGGCAATGGGCTCTATGACTGATTCAAGTATTTTTAGCCAAATCCTAATTGGTATGTTGAAATGTATGTTCCTTTTGATGGCATAGAATGCCCTTCTTGCCTTGTCTCTCAGATCGTTCACAGCTTTGTGGAAGTTACCTGTGGCGCTGATGTTTAGGCCAAGGTATGTATAGTTTTTTGTGTGCTCTAGGGCAACAGTGTCTAGATGGTATTTGTATTTGTGGTCCTGGTGACTGGACCTTTTTTGGAACACCATTATTTTGGTCTTACTGAGATTTACTGTCAGGGCCCAGGTCTGACAGAATCTGTGCATAAGATCTAGGTGCTGCTGTAGGCCCTCCTTGGTTGGGGACAGAAGCACCAGATCATCGGCAAACAGCAGACATTTGACTTCGGATTCTAGCAGGGGGAGGCCGGGTGCTGCAGACTATTCTAGTGCCCGCGCCAATTCGTTGATATATATGTTGAAGAGGGTGGGGCTTAAGCTGCATCCCTGTCTAACCCCACGACCCTGTGTGAAGAAATGTGTGTGTTTTTTGCCAATTTTAACCACACACTTGTTGTTTGTGTACATGGATTTTATAATGTCGTATGTTTTACCCCCAACACCACTTTCCATCAGTTTGTATAGCATTCCCTCATGCCAAATTGAGTCTCTCTCTCTCTCTCTCTCTCTCTCTCTCGCATTCTCTCTCTGTCTCTCTCTCTGTCTCTCTCTCTCTGTATTCTACTGTAGTATCGTGATGTAATCTAATGTCTGGAGGTAACAAGAGGAAGGTATTTGTTAGAGATAGGGTGGTGTTCTGTATTGTGGTTTCATGGTAATACACCTACCTGCATGCCATCGTGAGTCACTGGAATGTCTGCTTTGAACGTGCCTTCAGTAAACTGGTGGAACTGCATTGTAGAAGCATTCTCCTTCTGCGTTCAGGATACAGATCTCATTGACTGGGTGGAGGGGTGGACAGGTTCATGTCGCTAACATTTAAACAGTTCTGGGGAGGGGTTTTGTTCAGTGGAGGATGGTATTGACAGATGAGAGTTACAGACATGTTTCTCTGGGGTGGTGCTGTGTTGGTTCCTGTGAACCATGGATTGTCACTGTTGTGTGTTGTACTGCTATGTACACATCTCTCTCCATCCCTCTTTCTGTAAACCTGATAGAATCCACTTTGCTGTAGCGCCACCCCTCCTCCCCTCTCCTTACCTGGTAGGATTCCACCTGCGTGGGCGTGGAGGACAGCCAGGTGTGTTGACTGTGTGAATGCCACCCTCACATCACTACAGAACATAATGCCATGCTACAGGTGTACCTGCCTCAGGTGTGTCTCAGGGTAGACCATACAGACACATAGATCCCACACCTGTTCCATACAGGCTCCATGTCAAGTGCAGGCATTTTACTACAGACATGGTGAAATAAAAAGCATTTCAATGTGATTGTAGTTGTCGCTATGGAAGGGGTGTCTGTGTAGTGCTACAGGTTGAACCAGGTCTGTTGTCGCTATGGAAGGGGTGTCTGTGTAGTGCTACAGGTTGAACCAGGACTGTTGTTGCTATGGAAGGGGTGTCTGTGTAGTGCTACAGGTTGAACCAGGACTGTTGTTGCTATGGAAGGGGTGTCTGTGTAGTGCTACAGGTTGAACCAGGTCTGTTGTTGCTATGGAAGGGGTGTCTGTGTAGTGCTACAGGTTGAACCAGGACTGTTGTAACTATGGAAGGGGTGTCTGTGTAGTGCTACAGGTTGAACCAGGTCTGTTGTTGCTATGGAAGGGGTGTCTGTGTAGTGCTGAACCAGGACTGTTGTTGCTATGGAAGGGGTGTCTGTGTAGTGCTGAACCAGGTCTGTTGTTGCTATGGAAGGGGTGTCTGTGTAGTGCTGAACCAGGTCTGTTGTTGCTATGGAAGGGGTGTCTGTGTAGTGCTACAGGTTGAACCAGGTCTGTTGTCGCTATGGAAGGGGTGTCTGTGTAGTGCTACAGGTTGACCCAGGTCTGTTGTTGCTATGGAAGGGGTGTCTGTGTAGTGCTACAGGTTGACCCAGGTCTGTTGTTGCTATGGAAGGGGTGTCTGTGTAGTGCTACAGGTTGAACCAGGTCTGTTGTTGCTATGGAAGGGGTGTCTGTGAAGTGCTGAACCAGGTCTGTTGTCGCTAAGGAAGGGGTGTCTGTGTAGTGCTACAGGTTGAACCAGGTCTGTTGTTGCTATGGAAGGGGTGTCTGTGTAGTGCTACAGGTTGAACCAGGTCTGTTGTCGCTATGGAAGGGGTGTCTGTGTAGTGCTGAACCAGGTCTGTTGTTGCTATGGAAGGGGTGTCTGTGTAGTGCTGAACCAGGTCTGTTGTTGCTATGGAAGGGGTGTCTGTGTAGTGCTACAGGTTGAACCAGGTCTGTTGTCGCTATGGAAGGGGTGTCTGTGTAGTGCTACAGGTTGACCCAGGTCTGTTGTTGCTATGGAAGGGGTGTCTGTGTAGTGCTGAACCAGGTCTGTTGTTGCTATGGAAGGGGTGTCTGTGTAGTGCTACAGGTTGACCCAGGTCTGTTGTTGCTATGGAAGGGGTGTCTGTGTAGTGCTACAGGTTGACCCAGGTCTGTTGTTGCTATGGAAGGGGTGTCTGTGTAGTGCTACAGGTTGAACCAGGTCTGTTGTTGCTATAGAAGGGGTGTCTGTGTAGTGCTACAGGTTGATCCAGGACTGTTGTCGCTATGGAAGGGGTGTCTGTGTAGTGCTGAACCAGGTCTGTTGTTGCTATGGAAGGGGTGTCTGTGTAGTGCTACAGGTTGAACCAGGTCTGTTGTTGCTATGGAAGGGGTGTCTGTGTAGTGCTACAGGTTGATCCAGGACTGTTGTCGCTATGGAAGGGGTGTCTGTGTAGTGCTGAACCAGGTCTGTTGTTGCTATGGAAGGGGTGTCTGTGTAGTGCTACAGGTTGAACCAGGTCTGTTGTTGCTATGGAAGGGGTGTCTGTGTAGTGCTGAACCAGGACTGTTGTTGCTATGGAAGGGGTGTCTGTGTAGTGCTGAACCAGGACTGTTGTAGCTATGGAAGGGGTGTCTGTGTAGTGCTGAACCAGGTCTGTTGTTGCTATGGAAGGGGTGTCTGTGTAGTGCTACAGGTTGAACCAGGTCTGTTGTTGCTATGGAAGGGGTGTCTGTGTAGTGCTGAACCAGGACTGTTGTTGCTATGGAAGGGGTGTCTGTGTAGTGCTGAACCAGGACTGTTGTAGCTATGGAAGGGGTGTCTGTGTAGTGCTGAACCAGGTCTGTTGTTGCTATGGAAGGGGTGTCTGTGTAGTGCTGAACCAGGTCTGTTGTTGCTATGGAAGGGGTGTCTGTGTAGTGCTACAGGTTGAACCAGGTCTGTTGTAGCTATGGAAGGGGTGTCTGTGTAGTGCTGAACCAGGTCTGTTGTAGCTATGGAAGGGGTGTCTGTGTAGTGCTGAACCAGGTCTGTTATTGCTATGGAAGGGGTGTCTGTGTAGTGCTACAGGTTGAACCAGGTCTGTTGTTGCTATGGAAGGGGTGTCTGTGTAGTGCTGAACCAGGACTGTTGTTGCTATGGAAGGGGTGTCTGTGTAGTGCTACAGGTTGAACCAGGTCTGTTGTTGCTATGGAAGGGGTGTCTGTGTAGTGCTACAGGTTGAACCAGGTCTGTTGTCGCTATGGAAGGGGTGTCTGTGTAGTGCTACAGGTTGATCCAGGACTGTTGTCGCTATGGAAGGGGTGTCTGTGTAGTGCTGAACCAGGTCTGTTGTTGCTATGGAAGGGGTGTCTGTGTAGTGCTACAGGTTGAACCAGGTCTGTTGTTGCTATGGAAGGGGTGTCTGTGTAGTGCTGAACCAGGACTGTTGTTGCTATGGAAGGGGTGTCTGTGTAGTGCTGAACCAGGACTGTTGTAGCTATGGAAGGGGTGTCTGTGTAGTGCTGAACCAGGTCTGTTGTTGCTATGGAAGGGGTGTCTGTGTAGTGCTACAGGTTGAACCAGGTCTGTTGTTGCTATGGAAGGGGTGTCTGTGTAGTGCTGAACCAGGACTGTTGTTGCTATGGAAGGGGTGTCTGTGTAGTGCTGAACCAGGACTGTTGTAGCTATGGAAGGGGTGTCTGTGTAGTGCTGAACCAGGTCTGTTGTTGCTATGGAAGGGGTGTCTGTGTAGTGCTGAACCAGGTCTGTTGTTGCTATGGAAGGGGTGTCTGTGTAGTGCTACAGGTTGAACCAGGTCTGTTGTAGCTATGGAAGGGGTGTCTGTGTAGTGCTGAACCAGGTCTGTTGTAGCTATGGAAGGGGTGTCTGTGTAGTGCTGAACCAGGTCTGTTATTGCTATGGAAGGGGTGTCTGTGTAGTGCTACAGGTTGAACCAGGTCTGTTGTTGCTATGGAAGGGGTGTCTGTGTAGTGCTGAACCAGGACTGTTGTTGCTATGGAAGGGGTGTCTGTGTAGTGCTACAGGTTGAACCAGGTCTGTTGTTGCTATGGAAGGGGTGTCTGTGTAGTGCTACAGGTTGAACCAGGTCTGTTGTCGCTATGGAAGGGGTGTCTGTGTAGTGCTACAGGTTGAACCAGGTCTGTTGTAACTACGGAAGGGGTGTCTGTGTAGTGCTGAACCAGGTCTGTTGTTGCTATGGAAGGGGTGTCTGTGTAGTGCTGAACCAGGTCTGTTGTTGCTATGGAAGGGGTGTCTGTGTAGTGCTACAGGTTGAACCAGGTCTGTTGTCGCTATGGAAGGGGTGTCTGTGTAGTGCTACAGGTTGACCCAGGTCTGTTGTTGCTATGGAAGGGGTGTCTGTGTAGTGCTGAACCAGGTCTGTTGTTGCTATGGAAGGGGTGTCTGTGTAGTGCTACAGGTTGACCCAGGTCTGTTGTTGCTATGGAAGGGGTGTCTGTGTAGTGCTACAGGTTGACCCAGGTCTGTTGTTGCTATGGAAGGGGTGTCTGTGTAGTGCTACAGGTTGAACCAGGTCTGTTGTTGCTATAGAAGGGGTGTCTGTGTAGTGCTACAGGTTGATCCAGGACTGTTGTCGCTATGGAAGGGGTGTCTGTGTAGTGCTGAACCAGGTCTGTTGTTGCTATGGAAGGGGTGTCTGTGTAGTGCTACAGGTTGAACCAGGTCTGTTGTTGCTATGGAAGGGGTGTCTGTGTAGTGCTACAGGTTGATCCAGGACTGTTGTCGCTATGGAAGGGGTGTCTGTGTAGTGCTGAACCAGGTCTGTTGTTGCTATGGAAGGGGTGTCTGTGTAGTGCTACAGGTTGAACCAGGTCTGTTGTTGCTATGGAAGGGGTGTCTGTGTAGTGCTGAACCAGGACTGTTGTTGCTATGGAAGGGGTGTCTGTGTAGTGCTGAACCAGGACTGTTGTAGCTATGGAAGGGGTGTCTGTGTAGTGCTGAACCAGGTCTGTTGTTGCTATGGAAGGGGTGTCTGTGTAGTGCTGAACCAGGTCTGTTGTTGCTATGGAAGGGGTGTCTGTGTAGTGCTACAGGTTGAACCAGGTCTGTTGTAGCTATGGAAGGGGTGTCTGTGTAGTGCTGAACCAGGTCTGTTGTAGCTATGGAAGGGGTGTCTGTGTAGTGCTGAACCAGGTCTGTTATTGCTATGGAAGGGGTGTCTGTGTAGTGCTACAGGTTGAACCAGGTCTGTTGTTGCTATGGAAGGGGTGTCTGTGTAGTGCTGAACCAGGACTGTTGTTGCTATGGAAGGGGTGTCTGTGTAGTGCTACAGGTTGAACCAGGTCTGTTGTTGCTATGGAAGGGGTGTCTGTGTAGTGCTACAGGTTGAACCAGGTCTGTTGTCGCTATGGAAGGGGTGTCTGTGTAGTGCTACAGGTTGAACCAGGTCTGTTGTAACTATGGAAGGGGTGTCTGTGTAGTGCTGAACCAGGTCTGTTGTTGCTATGGAAGGGGTGTCTGTGTAGTGCTGAACCAGGTCTGTTGTTGCTATGGAAGGGGTGTCTGTGTAGTGCTACAGGTTGATCCAGGACTGTTGTCGCTATGGAAGGGGTGTCTGTGTAGTGCTACAGGTTGATCCAGGACTGTTGTCGCTATGGAAGGGGTGTCTGTGTAGTGCTGAACCAGGTCTGTTGTTGCTATGGAAGGGGTGTCTGTGTAGTGCTACAGGTTGAACCAGGTCTGTTGTTGCTATGGAAGGGGTGTCTGTGTAGTGCTACAGGTTGAACCAGGACTGTTGTAACTATGGAAGGGGTGTCTGTGTAGTGCTACAGGTTGATCCAGGACTGTTGTCGCTATGGAAGGGGTGTCTGTGTAGTGCTACAGGTTGAACCAGGACTGTTGTAACTATGGAAGGGGTGTCTGTGTAGTGCTACAGGTTGACCCAGGTCTGTTGTAGCTATGGAAGGGGTGTCTGTGTAGTGCTACAGGTTGAACCAGGTCTGTTGTTGCTATGGAAGGGGTGTCTGTGTAGTGCTACAGGTTGAACCAGGTCTGTTGTTGCTATGGAAGGGGTGTCTGTGTAGTGCTACAGGTTGACCCAGGTCTGTTGTTGCTATGGAAGGGGTGTCTGTGTAGTGCTACAGGTTGAACCAGGTCTGTTGTTGCTATGGAAGGGGTGTCTGTGTAGTGCTACAGGTTGAACCAGGTCTGTTGTTGCTATGGAAGGGGTGTCTGTGTAGTGCTACAGGTTGAACCAGGTCTGTTGTAGCTATGGAAGGGGTGTCTGTCTAGTGCTACAGGTTGAACCAGGTCTGTTGTTGCTATGGAAGGGGTGTCTGTGTAGTGCTACAGGTTGAACCAGGACTGTGGTAGCTATGGAAGGGGTGTCTGTGTAGTGCTACAGGTTGAACCAGGACTGTGGTAGCTATGGAAGGGGTGTCTGTGTAGTGCATCTCAACGGCAGGAGTTTCCCCAATAAGACTAAAGACACAGATACATTTTTCTCCCACAGCAGAGGTGTGCCACACACACACACACACACACACACTGAAAAATGTGACAAGCCCTATTTGCATCTATGCAATGCTTCCTTGGCAACCCTGTGACTCCGCCTCAAAATGGTGACCCGTCCCATGCAGGGAGTATTATCACCTATAAGATACTCTCTGTGTGGAGTCAGAGTTATTTCCCTACATGATTATCTTTTAGAAAGGTGATGATGGTCATCCATACTATTATCAGGTATGAAGGTAAGACCCAGATGCAGACAACAATGTTGAATTAACAATGGTTTAATAACCCACCAGGGGCAGACATTAGACAGGTCAAGACGGGCAGGGGTCAGTAAACCAGAGGTGGAGCAACGGTACAGGTCAGGGTCAGGCAGGGGTCAGTAAACCAGAGGTGGAGCAACAGTACCGGTCAGCAGGCAGACTCAGGGTCAGGGTCAGGGTCAGGGTCAGGGTCAGGGACAGGCAGGGGTCAGTAAACCAGAGGTTGGGCAACGATACAGGTCAGCAGGCAGACTCAGGGTCAGGGTCAGGCAGGGGTCAGTAAACCAGAGGTTGGGCAAAGGTAC
The DNA here is from genome assembly GCF_013265735.2 of Oncorhynchus mykiss. NCBI lineage: Eukaryota > Metazoa > Chordata > Actinopteri > Salmoniformes > Salmonidae > Oncorhynchus > Oncorhynchus mykiss. The sequence goes on from NC_048576.1 coordinate 98,403,309, forward strand.
AGGTCAGCAGGTAGACTCAGGGTCAGGGTCAGGCAGGGGTCAGTAAACCAGAGGTGGTGCAACGGTACAGGTCAGCAGGCAGACTCAGGGTCAGGGTCAGGGTCAGGCAGAGGTCAGTAAACCAGAGGTGGGGCAAGGGTACTGGTCGGCAGGCAGGCTCAGGCAGAGTGGTCAGGCAGGCTCAGGCAGAGTGGTCAGGCAGGCTCAGGCAGAGTGGTCAGGCAGAGTGGTCAGGCAGGCTCAGGCAGAGTGGTCAGGCAGAGTGGTCAGGCAGGCTCAAGTAGAGTGGTCAGGCAGGCTCAGGCAGAGTGGTCAGGCAGGCTCAGGCAGAGTGGTCAGGCAGGCTCAGGCAGAGTGGTCAGACAGGCTCAGGCAGAGTGGTCAGGCAGGCTCAGGCAGAGTGGTCAGGCAGGCGGGCTCAGAGTGGTCAGACAGAGTGGTCAGGCAGGCTCAGGCAGAGTGGTCAGGCAGGCTCAGGCAGAGTGGTCAGGCAGAGTGGTCAGGCAGGCTCAGGCAGAGTGGTCAGGCAGAGTGGTCAGGCAGGCTCAGGCAGAGTGGTCAGGCAGGCGGGCTCAGAGTGGTCAGGCAGGCTCAGGCAGAGTGGTCAGACAGGCTCAGGCAGAGTGGTCAGGCAGGCTCAGGCAGAGTGGTCAGGCAGAGTGGTCAGGCAGGCTCAGGCAGAGTGGTCAGGCAGGCTCAGGCAGAGTGGTCAGGCAGGCTCGGCAGAGTGGTCAGGCAGGCTCAGGCAGAGTGGTCAGGCAGGCGGGCTCAGAGTGGTCAGGCAGGCTCGGCAGAGTGGTCAGGCAGGCTCAGGCAGAGTGGTCCGGCAGGCGGGCTCAGGCAGAGTGGTCAGGCAGGCTCAGAGTCAGGACAGGCAAGGGTCAAAACCAGGAGGGTGAGAAAAAGAGAGACAGGGAAATGCAGGAGCTGAGAACAAAAACACTGGTTGACTTGAACAAACAAAGACGAACTGGCAACAGACGAACAGAAGAGGTATAAATACACAGGGGATAATGGAGAAGATGGGCGACACCTGGAGGGGGGCGGAGACAATCACAAAGACAGGTGAAACAGATCAGGGTGTGACAGTACACCCCCCAACCCCTCTAGAGGCTCCACCTGGGATCCTACCTGGGATTCTACCTGGGTGCATACCTGGAGATGGGCGGAGACAATCACAAAGACAGGTGAAACAGATCAGGATGTGTCCCCTTCTAGAGGCTCCACCTGGGAGACCACCTGGGTACATACCTGGGATACTACCTGGGTACATACCTGTGATCCTACCTGGGTACATACCTGTGATCCTACTTGGGTACATACCTGTGATCCTACCTGGGTACATACCTGGGATCCTACATGGGTACATACCTGGGATACTACCTGGGTACATACCTGGGTACATACCTGGGATCCTACCTGGGATCCTACCTGGGATCCTACCTGGGATCATACCTGGGATCCTACCTGGGTACATACCTGGGATCCTAACTGGGATCCTACATGGTATCCTACCTGGGTACATACCCGGGATCCTACCTGGGTACATACCTGGGATCCTACCTGGGTACATACCCGGGATCCTACCTGGGATCCTACCTGGGTACATACCTGGGATCCTACCTGGGATCCTACCTGGTTGACCGGGGTGTCAGCGGTGGAAGTCTCCGATGAGGGCTGGGTCCAGGATGTCTCTAGCGGGAACCCAGCACCTCTCCTCCGGACCAGAACCCCCCCAGTCAACCAGGTACTGGAAACCCCTGACCCGAGGTGGAACACCCAGGATGCATCTCACCCGGTATGCAGGATGGCCATCGATGACACGGGGAGGAGTGGTGGGCCTGAAAACAGAAGACAAAGAGCTGTGAGAAACGGGCTTAATCCTAGACACATGTAGGATGTAGGGTGAATACGGAGATGTAGGGTGAATACGGAGGGTACGGGGTAACAAAAGACCAATAGCAGCGGGGCTGATGGATATAGAGATGGGGAACGGACCAATGAAACGGGGGGAAGGTCACGGGACTCCACCCAGAGGGGCAGGTCCCGGGTGGAGAGCCAGATCCTCTGCCTTAATCTGCTCCTGGGACTCCATACTACTATGGATGACCCAGTAAAACAACACATTTCACTGCACATGTCTGGTGTATCTGACAATAAACCTAAATAATTTTGTGGTTTATATAGATTTATCAGAAGAGACAGGACCAGTGAAGGACGATGACACGTGCATGATGTTGCCCAAGAGGTCAATTCAATCTACAGTCCTACTGAGTCTCATCTCACTGCCTCAAGGTCCAGAGGCCAATTCAATCTACAGTCCTACTGGGTCTCATCTCACTGCCTCAAGGCCCAAGAGGACTTGAGTGTGAGGATAGCTGGTTCACTGTTAAGCCTTTAACAGATAGCAAATCAACTTTACCATTCATACACCGAGAGCTTCAGGGTAATGAACTGCATCATTCATACTCAGAGAGAGCTTCAGGGTAATGAACTGTGTCATTCATACTCAGAGAGCTTCAGGGTAATGAACTGCATCATTCATACACCGAGTGCTTCAGGGTAATGAACTGTGTCATTCATACTCAGAGTGCTTCAGGGTAATGAACTGCATCATTCATACACCGAGTGCTTCAGGGTAATGAACTGTGTCATTCATACTCAGAGTGCTTCAGGGTAATGACCTGCATCATTCATACTCAGAGTGCTTCAGGGTAATGAACTGCATCATTCATACTCAGAGAGCTTCAGGGTAATGAACTGCATCATTCATACAACGAGTGCTTCAGGGTAATGAACTGTGTCATTCATACAACGAGTGCTTCAGGGTAATGAACTGTGTCATTCATACAACGAGTGCTTCAGGGTAATGAACTGTGTCATTCATACAACCAGTGCTTCAGGGTAATGAACTGCATCATTCATACTCAGAGAGCTTCAGGGTAATGAACTGTGTCATTCATACTCAGAGAGCTTCAGGGTAATGAACTGTGTCATTCCTACTCAGAGAGATTCGGGGTAATGAACTGCATCATTCCTACTCAGAGACCTTCAGGGTAATGAACTGTGTCATTCATACTCAGAGAGATTCGGGGGAAAGTCTGGCTCCTCATACTGGAGTTTCTAAACTACTGTGAATGTGACACCATCCAGAATTCCATTAATGTCTGAATAGATCGTTCCAGAGTGATTTCACCAGCAGCATTGGGTGAGTGGAGAAATAGACAAACTGACCTCGCATTGTGTTGGCCAACCTAGAGTCCCAGAACAAAGGCATCAGGCCCAGATCCAGCCAATCCAAAAAACCCTGTGTGTGTTTGTGGAGTGTGACTGCGTTTGTGCACCAGCGTGTGTATGTGTGACCCAACAAGTAGGCCCGGCTCCACGTCCAGCGAACACCCAAAGCCTCCCAAGCCCCCCTGGGATAGTTAAAGTGCTGTCCACAAAATCCTGTCCTGTCCCTCCGTCCGGGTCCACTAAACCCACCAGCCTGACCAGTGGGCTGGTCACAACACACACACACACACACACACACACACACACACACACACACACACACACACACACACACACACACACACACACACACACACACACACACACACACACACACACTGCAGGCCACGTGGCCAAATCTCCATCAGGCAGCCAGACAAAGGACCCCCTATAATCCAGCATCAGACACACAGCCCTGCTAAAGCCCACAGAGGTTATCAGCTTCACGGGTTTAGCTTCTGTTGTTTACTTTACATCCGTTCTGTTTACGTGTCTCATGTCAGGTTGTAGTGATGGTTGAATGGTGTCTGTCAGGTTGTAGTGATGGTTATGTGGTGTCTGTCAGGTTGTAGTGATGGTTATGTGGTGTCTGTCAGGTTGTAGTGATGGTTATGTGGTGTCAGGTTGTAGTGATGGTTATATGGTGTCAGGTTGTAGTGATGGTTATATGGTGTCTGTCAGGTTGTAGTGATGGTTATATGGTGTCTGTCGGGTTGTAGTGATGGTTATATGGTGTCTGTCAGGTTATAGTGATGGTTATATGGTGTCTGTCAGGTTGTAGTGATGGTTATACGGTGTCAGGTTGTAGTGATGGTTATATGGTGTCTGTCAGGTTGTAGTGATGGTTATATGGTGTCTGTCAGGTTATAGTGATGGTTATATGGTGTCAGGTTGTAGTGATGGTTATATGGTGTCAGGTTGTAGTGATGATTATATGGTGTCAGGTTGTAGTGATGGTTATATGGTGTCAGGTTGTAGTGATGGTTATATGGTGTCTGTCAGGTTGTAGTGATGGTTATATGGTGTCTGTCAGGTTATAGTGATGGTTATATGGTGTCAGGTTATAGTGATGGTTATATGGTGTCTGGCAGGTTGTAGTGATGGTTATATGGTGTATGTCAGGTTGTAGTGATGGTTATATGGTGTCAGGTTATAGTGATGGTTATATGGTGTCTGTCAGGTTGTAGTGATGGTTATATGGTGTCTGTCAGGTTATAGTGATGGTTATATGGTGTCAGGTTGTAGTGATGGTTATATGGTGTCTGTCAGGTTGTAGTGATGGTTATATGGTGTCAGGTTGTAGTGATGATTATATGGTGTCAGGTTGTAGTGATGGTTATATGGTGTCAGGTTGTAGTGATGGTTATATGGTGTCAGGTTGTAGTGATGATTATATGGTGTCAGGTTGTAGTGATGGTTATATGGTGTCAGGTTGTAGTGATGGTTATATGGTGTCTGTCAGGTTGTAGTGATGGTTATATGGTGTCTGTCAGGTTATAGTGATGGTTATATGGTGTCAGGTTGTAGTGATGGTTATATGGTGTCAGGTTGTAGTGATGATTATATGGTGTCAGGTTGTAGTGATGGTTATATGGTGTCAGGTTGTAGTGATGGTTATATGGTGTCTGTCAGGTTGTAGTGATGGTTATATGGTGTCTGTCAGGTTATAGTGATGGTTATATGGTGTCAGGTTGTAGTGATGGTTATATGGTGTCTGTCAGGTTGTAGTGATGGTTATATGGTGTCTGTCAGGTTATAGTGATGGTTATATGGTGTCTGTCAGGTTGTAGTGATGGTTATGTGCTGTCTGTCAGGTTGTAGTGATGGTTATGTGGTGTCTGTCAGGTTGTAGTGATGGTTATGTGGTGTCTGTCAGGTTGTAGTGATGGTTATGTGGTGTCTGTCAGGTTGTAGTGATGGTTATATGGTGTCAGGTTGTAGTGATGGTTATATGGTGTCTGTCAGGTTATAGTGATGGTTATATGGTGTCAGGTTGTAGTGATGGTTATATGGTGTCAGGTTGTAGTTATGGTTATATGGTGTCAGGTTGTAGTGATGGTTATATGGTGTCTGTCAGGTTGTAGTGATGGTTATATGGTGTCTGTCAGGTTATAGTGATGGTTATATGGTGTCAGGTTGTAGTGATGGTTATATGGTGTCTGTCAGGTTGTAGTGATGGTTATATGGTGTCTGTCAGGTTATAGTGATGGTTATATGGTGTCTGTCAGGTTGTAGTGATGGTTATGTGGTGTCTGTCAGGTTGTAGTGATGGTTATGTGGTGTCTGTCAGGTTGTAGTGATGGTGATGTGGTGTCTGTCAGGTTGTAGTGATGGTTATATGGTGTCAGGTTGTAGTGATGGTTATATGGTGTCTGTCAGGTTATAGTGATGGTTATATGGTGTCAGGTTGTAGTGATGGTTATATGGTGTCAGGTTATAGTGATGGTTATATGGTGTCAGGTTGTAGTGATGGTTATATGGTGTCTGTCAGGTTGTAGTGATGGTTATATGGTGTCTGTCAGGTTATAGTGATGGTTATATGGTGTCTGTCAGGTTATAGTGATGGTTATATGGTGTCTGTCAGGTTGTAGTGATGGTTATATGGTGTCTGTCAGGTTGTAGTGATGGTTAAATGGTGTCAGGTTATAGTGATGGTTATATGGTGTCTGTCAGGGTGTAGTGATGGTTATATGGTGTCTGTCATGTTGTAGTGATGGTTATATGGTGTCAGGTTATAGTGATGGTTATATGGTGTCTGTCAGGTTGTAGTGATGGTTATATGGTGTCTGTCAGGTTGTAGTGATGGTTATATGGTGTCTGTCAGGTTGTAGTGATGGTTATATGGTGTCAGGTTGTAGTGATGGTTATATGGTGTCAGGTTGTAGTGATGATTATATGGTGTCAGGTTGTAGTGATGGTTATATGGTGTCAGGTTGTAGTGATGGTTATATGGTGTCTGTCAGGTTGTAGTGATGGTTATATGGTGTCTGTCTGGTTATAGTGATGGTTATATGGTGTCTGTCAGGTTGTAGTGATGGTTATATGGACACTGTAGCCTTGGAGACATTGTGACACCTGTAGCCTTGGAGACATTCTGACACCTGTAGCCTTGGAGACATTGTGACACTTGTAGCCTTGGAGACATTGTGACACCTGAAGCCTTGGAGACATTGTGACACTGTAGCCTTGGAGACATTGTGACACCTGTAGCCTTGGAGACATTGTGACACCTGTAGCCTTGGAGACATTGTGACACCTGTAGCCTTGGAGACATTGTGACACTTGTAGCCTTGGAGACATTGTGACACCTGAAGCCTTGGAGACATTGTGACACCTGTAGCCTTGAAAACATTGTGACACTGTAGCCTTGGAGACATTGTGACACCTGTAGCCTTGGATACATTGTGACACCTGAAGCCTTGGAGACATTGTGACACCTGTAGCCTTGGAGATATTGTGACACCAGTGGCATTGGAGACATTGTGACACTGTAGCCTTGGATACATTGTGACACTGTAGCCTTGGAGACATTGTGACACCTGTAGCCTTGGAGACATTGTGACACCAGTGGCATTGGAGACATTGTGACACCAGTGGCATTGGAGACATTGTGACAGCTGCAGGTGTACCTGTCACAGCCACGCCTTGCACAGGTATGAGAGGGGAGGGTGTGTTTGTGTGTGTGTGTGTGTGTATATACCTGTAAACCTGCTTGACTGGATTTGCGCCCTGGCATATGCCGACCTACTCCCTCCTTCCCCTCCCTCCTCCCTCCTCCCCCTCCTCCCTCCTCCTTCCATTTTTGCATTCTGATACAGGGCAGGGCAGGTGTACTCTGCTCTCTCTCTCTGCCACCACACCCCTATACACCCCTATACACCTTACTCCACTACACTACAAAGCAGAGAGAAGAGCAAGGTCCCCTTGAATCCTGTGAGTCAACACACACACACACACACACACACACACACACACACACACACACACACACACACACACACACACACACACACACACACACACACACACACACACACACACACACACACACACACTCAGCTCTGAGTCAACAAATAACTGTCTTTAATTCACTGACCGTCATCTGATTCACAATGACTGCCATTGTCAAGAGGGTGTTGGCTAAAGACAGAGAGAACCCTGGTTGAATGGTTTTAACAAGACCAGAGCCCTGGTTGAATGGTCTGAACAACAAGACCAGAGCCCTGGTTGAATGGTTTTAACAAGACCAGAACCCTGGTTGAATGGTTTTAACAACAAGACCAGAGCCCTGGTTGAATGGTCTTAACAACAAGACCAGAGCCCTGGTTGAATGGTTTTAACAAGACCAGAGCCCTGGTTGAATGTTCTTAACAACAAGACCAGAGCCCTGGTTGAATGGTTTTAACAAGACCAGAGCCCTGGTTGATTGGTCTGAACAACAAGACCAGAGCCCTGGTTGAATGGTCTGAACAACAAGACCAGAGCCCTGGTTGAATGGTCTGAACAACAAGACCAGAGCCCTGGTTGAATGGTTTTAACAAGACCAGAGCCCCTACAGATAAGACAGACAGACAGACCAGTGATCTGCCCCTACAGATAAGACAGACGGACAGACCAGTGATCTGCCCCTACAGATAAGACAGATGGACAGACTAGTGATCTGCCCCTACAGATAAGACAGATGGACATGCTTCCCAAACAGAAGCATGAGCCCCCCCCTCTCTTTCCTTTTCTCTCTACCTATATTCAAATGCCTCTCTCTCTCTTTCTCTCTCTCTCCACCTCTCTTGCTCTCTTAGAATTAGGCTGCTTTCCCAAACAGATACATGCACATCCCTCCCTCCCTCCCTCTTTCTCTCTCTCCTTCATTCTCTGTCTCTCTCTCTCTCTCTCTCCCTCTCTGTCTCTCTCTCTCTCTCCCTCTCTGTCTCTCTCTCTCTCCCTCTCTCTTTCTCTTTCATTCTCTGTCTCTCTCTCTCTCCCTCTCTGTCTCTCTCTCTTTCATTCTCTCTCCCCTACTAATCACTGTCTAATCTACCTACTAATCATGAGCCCTTTCTGCTTCCTGTGTCCCTGTGTGTGTGTCATCATGTTTATCAGTCTGCTTGTGAATGTGAAAGGCGATCAGCAGTGATAGAGGTGGATAGGACCTCCTGCCTTTGAAACCTTGGTGTGTGGGTGTGCCCCCCTACAGGACGAGTCCACCGCTTAACGAGGTGTGTTCACCTGTCCCTGTAGGAGTGCCAGGTAGGTGAGAGACGAGATGGGGGTGAGTCCCAAATGGCACCCTATTCAAGTGCACTATTTTTGACCAGGGCCCATAGAGCTTTGGTCAGAAGTAGTGCACTATATAGGAAATAGGGTGACATTTGGGAAGCAGATATTTAAATGGAATGGATAAAATGTATGTATACAATTACTGACAGCTGATTGACAGTCCGTTGGTTATAGGATACAAGATCTGCGTCTGACTGGAATGTCAAGTGATTGGGTAACAGTGTAGGAAATAAATATGAATGTTTTCTGTTTCTATATATTCTATGTTTTCTGTTTCTATATATTCTATGTTTTCTGTTTCTATGTGCTGATTATCTGCTATTTCCTCCACATTGGGGGTTCTACAGTAAGTGATGACTCAGCAGAGGTGATAGTGGGGTTCAAAGGTTGTCTGTTGTCAGCTGCTGTCAGCCTCCTATGGTTGATCTATTGTAGTGGAAGGTATTCTAAGAGGCGTGTGTGTGTGTGTGTGTGTGTGTGTGAGTGTGTTCAATTGACTGACAAGTGGGTGTCAGTGACTGACAGTGAAACACTATTCACCACAAGGGGGGCGTGTGACCTGAACAGACACACTGTAGCGTGCAAAGGATATTCCTCCTTGAGTACAGTGGTCTGGCCTCACAATTCCATTTCTACACCCAAGATCAACTAATCATCGGTAAAAATCAATCGTGTCTTTCTTCTACATCAAACTCAGCGTTCAGACATCCCTCCATTTGCATTACACTTTCTATTCATTTTGCTGCACACTAAATGCATTCATACCTGGATCTAACGGCTACAGGCATATGGTAGAGTATGTATGTTTGACCTCAACGGTGTAACATTCCCCTACTGCAGTGTAAACCCTCTGTATAGGAGACAGTATCCGTGTTGACCACTAGAGAGCACAACATACTGGACAGAACCATGTCTACGTTAGACTCCATCCTATTGGCTGATGGGGCTACTCCTGTCAGTCTGGGAGGCTAGGGCTGTGTCCCAATAACCTTCCTCCCCGAAGTAGCCTGTTCCTCTTTCCTTCATGGATTTGAAAGGAAATGACCGGAACATTTGTAAGTAGTGAACAGGAGGAGGACACAATGGTTGAATAAACGTTGTTTCTACGTCAGTTCAATGAAATGACGTTTGAATCAATGTGGAATAGATGTCTGTGCTCAGTAGGAAGAGAGATAATTGGGTCACAACAGATGAGGTAACCTCACAGTGGTTTACATCATAGTAAAACTCTCTCATCAATTCACAGAAAATGTTGACTGCTTTGATAGTTTTCAATTCAAAGATTGGGTTTCCCAAACTTGGGGCTGGGGCCCATAAGGGGTACAGATTTTTTTATTTTTTTGCCCTACCACTACACAGCGGATTCAAATAACCAACTCATCATCAATCTTTGAATATTTGAATCAGCTGTGTAGTGCTTAGGGCAAAACACCAAAACGGAAACGGAACGAGTTTGGAAACAGTTGGTTCTATTTCACCCACCAGGTGCTTCCAAGGCAGAGAAAGACCAAGGATGGTGTCTACAGGAGAACAGGAGATCAACAGTGTATGGTACGATGACTGAAAACAACGCTCTGTGCCTCATAGGGTTGCAAAGGGTCTGAAACTTTTCGGGTAAATTTCTGGAAAAATTCCAGAAATTTTACATGGGAAGTTAAGCCCAGGAATATTGGGAATTTTGCTTAAATTCATCCAAAAATGTTTTGTTTATAACCGTGAACCTTTTTTTTGTGGGATACACATAAGGCAATAAGGCAATTGTAGGTTTTGTGGCATATTTTGGTTAAACTATCCCCAATTCAATGGATGTTCAATCCTCTGCATGCACAGTGCATTCTTCCATCACATGTACAGCTGATTCTCAAGATCTTGTACACTAATGAGATGCTATTGAGCCCACACTACTACACTGTCTGAGCCACGGACGACATGCTTTCTGGTAAGTTTTGATTACAATACTGGGCGGGGTGAATATATTTTATAAGACATACATGATTTTTTGTTAACTAGTAAATAGTAGCTTACAGCAAAGTCTGTTTAAATAATTTCTAACTTGTTAAACATTTCTGCTAGTTAGTTTTTGCTACCATGTGGGTCTTAGCTTGCTTGAGCCTGCTAACTGAGGAGTGTCAATTCACCTGTTTCCATACATGTTTCATTTTAAAACATTTATCTTACAAAGGAGTTGTTTAATCTAACTGCTCAACTATTTATCTGTACATGGAATTGTATTTTTTTTTTTTTACATTTATTTTTCTAATCTTTACAGGAAAATGCCACGGGCACTATCTGATGTGTGGAGACATTTCACTGCAGCTAATGTGGAAGGAAAAGCTGTGTACATTTGCAAATACTGTGCCAAATCATATGTGAAGAATGCAACAAAGATGCAGAATCATCTGGCCAAGTGCATAAAGTTCCCTCAGTGCTCACAACAAGCAACCTCTGACAAAAGTCCCTCTACTTCTATTCGAGGTGAAAATTATGAATCAGACACCTTATCGATAGCAACAGAACATGGTCTTCCTGGAATGACTACTTTTTTTTCTCAATGGAGGGTGTAGTCAGAGAAATGCTGATGAATGTCTTGCTTGAGCTGTGTATGCAACTGGTTCACCTCTGATGCTCACAGGCAATGTGTGTTGGAAGAGATTTCTGAATGTTCTTCGCCCAGCATACACCCCTCCAACCAGAAATGCTTTATCTACTCATTTGCTGAATTCAGAGTTCAACAGAGTTCAAGTGAAGGTCAAGAAAATCATAGAGAAAGCAGACTGTATTGCAATCATCGCTGATGGGTGGTCGAATGTTTGTGGGCAAGGAATAATTAACTACATAATCTCCACCCCTCAACCAGCATTCTACAAGAGCACAGACCCAAGGGACAACATACGCACCGGTCTCTACATTGCAGATGAGCTGAAGGCAGTCATCAATGACCTTGGACCACAGAAGGTATTTGCACTGGTGACAGACAATACTGCCAACATGAAGGCTGCTTGGTCTAAAGTGGAGGAGTCCTACCCTCATATCACACCCATTGGATGTGCTGCTCATGCATTGAATCTGCTCCTCAAGGACATCATGGCACCGAAAACAATGGATACACTACAAGAGAGCCAAGGAAATGATTTGGTATGTGAAGGGTCATCAAGTTATAGCAGCAATCTACCTCACCAAGCAACGTGAGAAGAATAAGAGCACCACATTGAAGCTGCCCAGCAACACCTGTTGGGGTGGTTTTGTCATCATGTTTGACGGTCTCCTGGAGGGGAAGTAGTCTCTCCCACCAACATCAGCGGCAACTGGTCCTTGTTTGGGAACACACACCAAAGCACGCAACAGGTTGACCAATACAAGGGTTGAAAAGTTGGTGGCCATCCGGGCAAATTGGAGACTTTTTGAGCCTGACAACGAGCCATCCTCAACAAGGTTGGAAAGTGACAATGAAGATGAGGCCTCCGAGTCTGATGGTCAAGAGGTGGACATTGAGGAGGTCCAGGGAGAAGACATGGAAGCCTGAGAGGAAGACAACCAAAGCTTTAGTTTCTAGAATATATTTTTACAGATGTATGTTGAAAACGTTTTTGGGAGATGCGGTGAATCATTGTGGATCATTCAATATTCCCTTTCTATTGTTGTTCAGTGAAATCATCCCATGTGAAGAGTAAACTCATTTAATTAAAGTTCAATTTGTAACTAAATTGTTTTAAAATTTCTATTGGAAGGATTTAATCATTTGCAATTATATCTATTTATGATAAGGTACAAGGTTTATGTGTCTGTCTCCATATGATATGGTAAAGATATCTAATGCAAAAAACATCTACATTTAAATGGTATTAATATGAATTTGCATATATTTCCGTTAATTCCCATATATTCCCGTTAATTTCCACAGAAAGTTTCCACTTCTGAATATTCCCCAAAATGTGCAACCCTAATGCCACCCAGCATTTCCTTTTCCCTCCAGGAAGGGGTAAATTCCTAGAACATGATTCTAGAACATTATTCTCAGTGTTCTGTTCCCAGTAGAATCAGTTAGAATGTTTAACATAGAATGTCTGGAATTCCTCAAACGGGAATTTGAGGACAAACCCCCACCTCCACAGAAATAGAATGAGAAAGTCATGCAAACATTTAAAAACAATGTGCTATTTATTTTTTCTGTCTATAAAATGTATTGGATAATCAACTAAATTTGTTTTTATGACTTTATACATTTATTTGGTTGATTCCACCCTGTAAACGTAATTTGCTTGCTGACGGTCGAGTGGAGAAGGAGAGTTTAATTTGATACATTTAATTTGATACATTGATGCATTTTTGTTCACATTCCCTCTCGTCGTCACCTCTCGTCATTTTCCTTTGACCCTTTTCAAAAGGAGTTGAGAGAGGATGGGTGAGAGAGGACACAGGAGGTGAGCAAATCTAATTGAGAAAAGGCCCTCGATGAAAGGTGGTTATCGAGGAGAGGAGGACACTCTTTAGAAGACGGCCGACTAACAAATTGACACTTGACCACTTGACCACTTATCGGTTTCCGGATCACGGGGGAGTGAGGACAGAGGACGGTCTTTTGACCAAACGAGAATCTCCCAATATCCTCCGTGTTCCTAGACCCCCGAATAGCAACATACACAAGGAGGCGATAGCAGAGATTTACTTGTTGTTGTCTTCCCATTGTGGAATGATACGGCACATTACAATTTACATGTGGTCTTCTCACTGTGGAATGATACGGGCACGTTACAATTTACATGTGGTCTTCCCATTGTGGAATGATACGGCACGTTACAATTTACATGTGGTCTTCTCATTGTGGAATGATACGGCACGTTACAATTTACATGTGGTCTTCTCACTGTGGAATGATACGGCACGTTACAATTTACATGTGGTCTTCTCATTGTGGAATGATACGGCACGTTACAATTTACATGTGGTCTTCTCATTGTGGAATGATACGGCACGTTACAATTTACATGTGGTCTTCTCATTGTGGAATGATACGGCACGTTACAATTTACATGTGGTCTTCTCATTGTGGAATGATACGGCACGTTACAATTTACATGTGGTCTTCTCATTGTGGAATGATACGGCACGTTACAATTTACATGTGGTCTTCTCATTGTGGAATGATACGGCACGTTACAATTTACATGTGGTCTTCTCATTGTGGAATGATACGGCACGCTACAATTTACATGTGGTCTTCTCATTGTGGAATGATACGGCACGTTACAATTTACATGTGGTCTTCTCATTGTGGAATGATACGGCACATTACAATTTACATGTGGTCTTCTCATTGTGGAATGATACGGCACGTTACAATTTACATGTGGTCTTCTCATTGTGGAATGATACGGGCACGTTACAATTTACATGTGGTCTTCTCATTGTGGAATGATACGGCACGCTACAATTTACATGTGGTCTTCTCATTGTGGAATGATACGGCACGTTACAATTTACATGTGGTCTTCTCATTGTGGAATGATACGGCACGTTACAATTTACATGTGGTCTTCTCATTGTGGAATGATACGGCACGCTACAATTTACATGTGGTCTTCTCATTGTGGAATGATACGGCACATTACAATTTACATGTGGTCTTCTCATTGTGGAATGATACGGCACATTACAATTTACATGTGGTCTTCTCATTGTGGAATGATACGGCACGTTACAATTTACATGTGGTCTTCTCATTGTGGAATGATACGGCACGCTACAATTTACATGTGGTCTTCTCATTGTGGAATGATACGGCACGTTACAATTTACATGTGGTCTTCTCATTGTGGAATGATACGGCACGCTACAATTTACATGTGGTCTTCTCATTGTGGAATGATACGGCACGTTACAATTTACATGTGGTCTTCTCATTGTGGAATGATACGGCACGTTACAATTTACATGTGGTCTTCTCATTGTGGAATGATACGGCACGCTACAATTTACATGTGGTCTTCTCATTGTGGAATGATACGGCACGTTACAATTTACATGTGGTCTTCTCATTGTGGAATGATACGGCACGTTACAATTTACATGTGGTCTTCTCATTGTGGAATGATACGGCACGCTACAATTTACATGTGGTCTTCTCATTGTGGAATGATACGGCACGTTACAATTTACATGTGGTCTTCTCATTGTGGAATGATACGGCACGTTACAATTTACATGTGGTCTTCTCATTGTGGAATGATACGGCACGTTACAATTTACATGTGGTCTTCTCATTGTGGAATGATACGGCACGTTACAATTTACATGTGGTCTTCTCATTGTGGAATGATACGGCACGTTACAATTTACATGTGGTCTTCTCATTGTGGAATGATACGGCACGTTACAATTTACATGTGGTCTTCTCATTGTGGAATGATACGGCACGTTACAATTTACATGTGGTCTTCTCATTGTGGAATGATACGGCACGTTACAATTTACATGTGGTCTTCTCATTGTGGAATGATACGGCACGTTACAATTTACATGTGGTCTTTTCACTGTGGAATGATACGGCACGTTACAATTTACATGTGGTCTTCTCATTGTGGAATGATACGGCACGTTACAATTTACATGTGGTCTTCTCATTGTGGAATGATACGGCACGTTACAATTTACATGTGGTCTTCTCATTGTGGAATGATACGGCACGTTACAATTTACATGTGGTCTTCTCATTGTGGAATGATACGGCACGCTACAATTTACATGTGGTCTTCTCACTGTGGAATGATACGGCACGCTACAATTTACATGTGGTCTTCTCATTGTGGAATGATACGGCACGCTACAATTTACATGTGGTCTTCTCATTGTGGAATGATACGGCACGTTACAATTTACATGTGGTCTTCTCATTGTGGAATGATACGGCACGTTACAATTTACATGTGGTCTTCTCATTGTGGAATGATACGGCACGTTACAATTTACATGTGGTCTTCTCATTGTGGAATGATACGGCACGCTACAATTTACATGTGGTCTTCTCATTGTGGAATGATACGGCACGTTACAATTTACATGTGGTCTTCTCATTGTGGAATGATACGGCACGTTACAATTTACATGTGGTCTTCTCATTGTGGAATGACACGGCACGTTACAATTTACATGTGGTCTTCTCATTGTGGAATGATACGGCACGTTACAATTTACATGTGGTCTTCTCATTGTGGAATGATACGGCACGTTACAATTTACATGTGGTCTTCTCATTGTGGAATGATACGGCACGTTACAATTTACATGTGGTCTTCTCATTGTGGAATGATACGGCACGTTACAATTTACATGTGGTCTTCTCATTGTGGAATGATACGGCACGTTACAATTTACATGTGGTCTTCTCATTGTGGAATGATACGGCACGTTACAATTTACATGTGGTCTTCTCATTGTGGAATGATACGGCACGTTACAATTTACATGTGGTCTTCTCATTGTGGAATGATACGGCACGTTACAATTTACATGTGGTCTTCTCATTGTGGAATGATACGGCACGTTACAATTTACATGTGGTCTTCTCATTGTGGAATGATACGGCACGTTACAATTTACATGTGGTCTTCTCATTGTGGAATGATACGGCACGTTACAATTTACATGTGGTCTTCTCATTGTGGAATGATACGGCACGTTACAATTTACATGTGGTCTTCTCATTGTGGAATGATACGGCACGTTACAATTTACATGTGGTCTTCTCATTGTGGAATGATACGGCACGTTACAATTTACATGTGGTCTTCTCATTGTGGAATGATACGGCACGTTACAATTTACATGTGGTCTTCTCATTGTGGAATGATACGGCACGTTACAATTTACATGTGGTCTTCTCATTGTGGAATGATACGGCACGTTACAATTTACATGTGGTCTTCTCATTGTGGAATGATACGGCACGTTACAATTTACATGTGGTCTTCTCATTGTGGAATGATACGGCACGTTACAATTTACATGTGGTCTTCTCATTGTGGAATGATACGGCACGTTACAATTTACATGTGGTCTTCTCATTGTGGAATGATACGGCACGTTACAATTTACATGTGGTCTTCTCATTGTGGAATGATACGGCACGTTACAATTTACATGTGGTCTTTTCACTGTGGAATGATACGGCACGTTACAATTTACATGTGGTCTTCTCATTGTGGAATGATACGGCACGTTACAATTTACATGTGGTCTTCTCATTGTGGAATGATACGGCACGTTACAATTTACATGTGGTCTTCTCATTGTGGAATGATACGGCACGTTACAATTTACATGTGGTCTTCTCATTGTGGAATGATACGGCACGCTACAATTTACATGTGGTCTTCTCACTGTGGAATGATACGGCACGCTACAATTTACATGTGGTCTTCTCATTGTGGAATGATACGGCACGCTACAATTTACATGTGGTCTTCTCATTGTGGAATGATACGGCACGTTACAATTTACATGTGGTCTTCTCATTGTGGAATGATACGGCACGTTACAATTTACATGTGGTCTTCTCATTGTGGAATGATACGGCACGTTACAATTTACATGTGGTCTTCTCATTGTGGAATGATACGGCACGCTACAATTTACATGTGGTCTTCTCATTGTGGAATGATACGGCACGTTACAATTTACATGTGGTCTTCTCATTGTGGAATGATATGGCACGTTACAATTTACATGTGGTCTTCTCATTGTGGAATGACACGGCACGTTACAATTTACATGTGGTCTTCTCATTGTGGAATGATACGGCACGTTACAATTTACATGTGGTCTTCTCATTGTGGAATGATACGGCACGTTACAATTTACATGTGGTCTTCTCATTGTGGAATGATACGGCACGTTACAATTTACATGTGGTCTTCTCATTGTGGAATGATACGGCACGTTACAATTTACATGTGGTCTTCTCATTGTGGAATGATACGGCACGCTACAATTTACATGTGGTCTTCTCATTGTGGAATGATACGGCACGTTACAATTTACATGTGGTCTTCTCATTGTGGAATGATACGGCACGTTACAATTTACATGTGGTCTTCTCATTGTGGAATGATACGGCACGCTACAATTTACATGTGGTCTTCTCATTGTGGAATGATACGGCACGTTACAATTTACATGTGGTCTTCTCATTGTGGAATGATACGGCACGTTACAATTTACATGTGGTCTTCTCATTGTGGAATGATACGGCACGCTACAATTTACATGTGGTCTTCTCATTGTGGAATGATACGGCACGTTACAATTTACATGTGGTCTTCTCATTGTGGAATGATACGGCACGTTACAATTTACATGTGGTCTTCTCATTGTGGAATGATACGGCACGTTACAATTTACATGTGGTCTTCTCATTGTGGAATGATACGGCACGTTACAATTTACATGTGGTCTTCTCATTGTGGAATGATACGGCACGTTACAATTTACATGTGGTCTTCTCATTGTGGAATGATACGGCACGTTACAATTTACATGTGGTCTTCTCATTGTGGAATGATACGGCACGTTACAATTTACATGTGGTCTTCTCATTGTGGAATGATACGGCACGTTACAATTTACATGTGGTCTTCTCATTGTGGAATGATACGGCACGTTACAATTTACATGTGGTCTTCTCACTGTGGAATGATACGGCACGTTACAATTTACATGTGGTCTTCTCATTGTGGAATGATACGGCACGTTACAATTTACATGTGGTCTTCTCATTGTGGAATGATACGGCACGTTACAATTTACATGTGGTCTTCTCATTGTGGAATGATACGGCACGTTACAATTTACATGTGGTCTTCTCATTGTGGAATGATACGGCACGCTACAATTTACATGTGGTCTTCTCACTGTGGAATGATACGGCACGCTACAATTTACATGTGGTCTTCTCATTGTGGAATGATACGGCACGCTACAATTTACATGTGGTCTTCTCATTGTGGAATGATACGGCACGTTACAATTTACATGTGGTCTTCTCATTGTGGAATGATACGGCACGTTACAATTTACATGTGGTCTTCTCATTGTGGAATGATACGGCACGTTACAATTTACATGTGGTCTTCTCACTGTGGAATGATACGGCACGCTACAATTTACATGTGGTCTTCTCATTGTGGAATGATACGGCACGCTACAATTTACATGTGGTCTTCTCATTGTGGAATGATACGGCACGTTACAATTTACATGTGGTCTTCTCATTGTGGAATGATACGGCTAAGCTCTGAAGACCTGAGATGAGAACTAGGCCTGCGTGGGTACATTTTCTTTCACTGGGTTTTATAGTAAAAACATGTTGAAAAATACTAAGGGCTGATCCTTGTGGACCATGGATAACGGGGCCCTAGTGGAGAGCTATAGTAGCCTGTGGATAAGGTTCAGCCACCACAGGTCTGTCCAGCAACAACAAGTCCAAGTGTCTTCAGAAGAGGTTTATACAGATAACGGGTTCACAACACCCAACTCTGAGAGTACTGACTAACTAACGGGTTCACAACACCCAACTCTGAGAGTACTGACTAACGGGTTCACAACACCCAACTCTGAGAGTACTGACTAACGGGTTCACAACACCCAACTCTGAGAGTACTGACTAACGGGTTCACAACAACCAACTCTGAGAGTACTGACTAACTAACGGGTTCACAACACCCAACTCTGAGAGTACTGACTAACGGGTTCACAACACCCAACTCTGAGAGTACTGACTAACGGGTTCACAGCAACCAACTCTGAGAGTACTGACTAATGGGTTCACAACACCCAACTCTGAGAGTACTGACTAACTAACGGGTTCACAACACTCAACTCTGAGAGTACTAACTAACGGGTTCACAACACCCAACTCTGAGAGTACTGACTAACTAACGGGTTCACAACACCCAACTCTGAGAGTACTGACTACCTAACGGGTTCACAAAACCCAACTCTGAGAGTACTGACTAACGGGTTCACAACACTCAACTCTGAGAGTACTGACTAATGGGTTCACAACAACCAACTCTGAGAGTACTGACTAACGGGTTCACAACACCCAACTCTGAGAGTACTGACTAACGGGTTCACAACACCCAACTCTGAGAGTACTGACTTGCTGACAGTGAAGATTACTGGCATTTACTGATATGACATGATATAACTCTACACTGCTATGACATGATATAACTCTATACTGCTATGACATGATATAACTCTATACTGCTATGTCATGATATAACTCTATACTGCTATGTCATGATATAACTCTATACTGCTATGATATGATATAACTCTATACTGCTATGTCATGATATAACTCTATACTGCTATGTCATGATATAACTCTATACTGCTATGACATGATATATCGCTATACTGCTATGACATGATATAACTCTATACTGCTATGACATAACTCTATACTGCTATGACATGATATAACTCTATACTGCTGTGACATGACATAACTCTATACTTCTATGACATAACTCTATACTGCTATGACATGATATAACTCTATACTGCTATAACCCTATACTGCTATGACATGATATAACTCTATACTGCTATGACATGATATATCGCAATACTGCTATGACATGATATAACTCTATACTGCTATGACATAACTCTATACTGCTATGAAATGATATATCGCTATACTGCTATGACATGATATAACTCTATACTGACATGATATAACTCTACTCTGAATACAGTGCACGGTAGCATGAGGCTACATAACAGTTGTAAATGTCCATAAACACAGCTATTAAAGGTACTATGAACAGTATCTAACCAAACAATATTAACACTATTAACAGAATAATATAGAGGATAAATATATATTTAATAAAATAAATATGACTAGTATTTTTTGTTGGTATTATGCCCAGCTCACCAGTCCTCTTGATGATGCGAGGACTGAGGCAATTGCCTCTTCTATCGGTGAGTCAGCCACTGCGCTTGTCTCTCAAATTAGGTGGTTGAGTGCAGGCAGAATTGTCATGCTTTTCTGACACAAGACCAAAGCCCAGCGGTAGCCAGAGCAGTATACCAGACCAAACCAGACCAGTCCAAGTAGGCCAGACCTTGACCTGGCACGAGGTCAAAACTAACAGACTACAGGCCACCAGCTGAGCTGGATGCTTTTTATACCTCACAAACCTTCTGTTACCTCTTTTCTCAACCTTTATCCCCAGGGGCGGCTTGGGACCGAAAATCGGCCCTGGCTTTTCTAACACACCGGCCCATTTTTGTTCCTTAAGACTCCATTATCAGCCAGATAATTATAATTTTACACAAAAAAAAAACAACAACAAACAAGTTAGGCAGGCTCAGTGGCCCAAAAAACGGACCAGGCAGGCCAGTCCACCTAGGGTGACCACATGTCTCGGATTGTGTGGGGACCGACCTGCATTTTGGCCCTTGGTTCGCAACCAAAAAAATCATGTTCACACATTTGATTTTATCAAAGTATTCTAACGCCACTAATTTACAAAAAAAGGTGGATTTGATCTATATTTTAGTCAGGCATTCCAACCTGTCTCTTCTGCAGCGGAGAAAGAGGTGAAGCGAGAGCTTTTTCACTTGCCAACATCTGTCCAAAATAAGCCCCCCCCCCCCCGTTGTTAGGGCGGAGACATGAGATTATCATCATTATATACGGATCTCAGTTTGCAGTAACGTTTCTCTTTTGACAAGATATATATATCATAAGGATGTGGTACTGGCGATGTTAAACACTTCTCCAATCGTTGAGATCTGATATTCTGCGCAGAGTCAAGGCGATACTTAGGCCAATGTCATATCGTCAACAAATAACGTTGTATAATGATTAGTTGCAGTGAATAAATCATGTAGGCTACATGGTCCCGCGAAATCATACATTTGTCCCGCGAAATCATACATCTGTCCCGCATTTGGGTGCGGTCACCCTAATAAGTCCAACCCTACCTCGCCCATCCATTCGCTCCTCTTTTCTCTCACTACTATGCTTTGTTAAATAGCAAGAGTCAGACATCTCACAGCTCCTTCCCTCTCAATGGCAAATGAATTAGGATTTGCGTCCCAGATGGCGCCCTACTCCCCATGATCAAGGCCCATAGGCTGCCTATCAAAACACCCTGCCCTCCTTAATTGCCAATTAACGACTAGCTCATGAGAGGGGATTCAAACTCTGTTCTAATCGTCTCATAGTCCAACAATATAATTACAATGACGTTTGTTTTTGAGTAGAATGGGGCCTCTTATTACGCACGGGGCTGCCACGGCCCGCTGGCTATTCTTGAGCTTCACCTTACCAGGCAGGTTGACTGCTCTGCTGGCGAGTGGATAGTTACAGCAACATGGGAGAGACGTGGCCAGCGCGCATTGCACCCGGGGCGGTTGAGACCTCTCACGAGCTTCACCTGCCTTGACTTGCTTTGGTCCACAAACTCCCTGTGTCTCTCTCTCTCTGTGTCTCTCTCTCTCTCTCTGTCTCTCTCTCTCTGTCTCTGTCTCTGTCTCTCTCTGTCTCTCTCTCTCTCTGTGTCTCTCTCTCTGTCTCTGTCTCTGTCTCTCTTTCTCTCTCTCGCTGTGTCTCTCTCTCTCTGTCTCTGTCTCTCTTTCTCTCTCTCGCTGTGTCTCTCTCTCTCTGTCTCTCTCTCTTTCTCTCGCTCGCTCTCTTTCTCTCTCTCTCTCTTTCTCTCTCTCTCTCTCTCTCTTTCTCTCTCTCTTTCTCTCTCTCTCTGTCCGTCCACTAGCATCTGTTGTATGAGACTGAAAACACGCTCTCCCATGAGAAGGAACAGACGCGGCAGTTATTATAAGAAAGAGAACAATAAAAGTAATAACGATTGTGTGCGGGGCCGAGGAAAATATCCTGATATGGTTGAACAGAAGGGTTCGCTCAACATAAAACCTCCACGTGTCCCCCAGATTAGAAAATGCGCTAGTTGAGCTGAGTTTCCCGCCCTCAGCTAGCTACTGTTGCAGCCAGGCAGCAATCTCGTTATCATTGATTTGATGCGGAATGAATCAGCGCTGACACATCTCCACACTCAGCGAAGGAACAGCGCAGCACGTCGACGCGTCAACTGATGGACGGAGTGAAGCGTTAAAGTTATCCCGCGGGGCCCGGGGATCGTTGTTGTGGTGGGGAAAAAAACAACTGAGCCAGCAGTCACGGGAGCTAAATATTTGGATGCTATGCCCTTTTCGAAAGGAGGAGGACGAGAACTCGAGCGTTTTGATGGACTCTCGCTAATTTACTGGTAAGGGAGAACTCGAGAGAGAGATGACAACTCCAGAGTTTGTGTTGTGACACCATCATGTGTCACGTTTGGGTTGAGGTAGCTCTATTGGACGCCGCGCCCTATATATGGCTACTATGGTTGATGAAGTTAAAAACATTAGCTTGTCTGACACTTAGGCTACTAGTCTACTGTTGTTATGCCGAAAGGAGGACGAGGACGAGAGTTTGAGCGTTTTGATGGACTCTCGCTTATCTATTGGTAAGAGAGGACTGGAGAGAGATGACCGCAGAGTTTGTGTTCATCATGTGTCACTTTGTGAAGAAGTTCAAAAACATAAACTTGTCTGTCACCTACTAGGCTCCTTACTTTTGCTATGTCATCATGCGCTTTGGGCATGGTCTGGCTCTAGCCTTGTTCTCTGGCTGATTTGGAATGGGACTATTCTGTGACCGATATCACGCATGTGTTGATACTTTGAGAAACTGCTATGGGATTATTAAACCAGTTTCAATGTTTTCACGGGAGGTGTTGTTGCTCAGTGTGCTCCCCACTCTTGTTTTGAGCCACAGACATTTGGAGAGTTGCGTGCGTCAGCGGGTTTGTATGTCCGGCACTGATTTATAACGGTGCAGACATCAAGTGCTACACATGAAAGATATACATTATACAAAGTTGTTACAGTTTGCTTAATATAGAGTTTAATTGTTTATTATGAATGCCGCTTCTATTTATTTCCTATTTAATTTTCGAGGACTCAGTAAACCTAATCTCCTATATCCAGATTTATCAACGGAAGCCCATGAGGATACTAACCATTGGGATGAGAGTCACACTATTGCTGAACAAATCCGACCCATATTCAGGCTACAATAGATAGTTATATAACGTGTCTCTGGCACTGCTGTGTGAACCACTGCTACCCATCACGCATCTCCATGGCGCAGCGCGGGTAAGGCTTTCTCTTGGTATACATACGTGTCTTGGCAATGTAGCCTATACTGTGACTCCAGATCAACTAGATTACATGTTTTTGTATTTGTGCAACATGTGATCTTTAGAGCAGCCTTTCCAATGTACAGTTAGTAACCTCGAGGCGGACGTGATGGCGCGTGGATGTGTTTGTGCACCGTGTGTGTTTGGAGAGATGGTGAGAGAGAGGGATGGAGAGAGAGAAATAGAGGTAGAGTAGAAAGAGAGATAGGGAATGGGAGATAATGGAAGAGTTGTAGAGAGAGAGGGGGGGGGGTGTAGAGGTAGAGAGCAGGGTGCGGTGTGTTGCCTGCCCTGCCAGGGGAGGAGTCACTCTCTCTGCCTGGTGACTTGCAGCTAAATTTAGGAGCTGACAGGACAGGACAGGGTTGACAGTAGGACAGGGTTGACAGTAGGACAGGGTTGACAGTAGGACAGGGTAAGCAAGGACCACTTAATAAGCACAGGACCAGCCGTGGGAGGTACTATAGCAGCGTAACACACACACACACACACACACACACACACACACACACACACACACACACACACACACACACACACACACACACACACACGCTGCTGTCCCCTGAATGACTCTGTCTGTTCTATCTGTCTCTCTCTCTCTCTCTCTCTGTCTGTCTATATGTCTGCCTCTCAATCTCTCTTTGTTGACTGTTCTCTCCCTCCCTCCCTCCCTCTCTCTAACTCTGTTTCGCTATTTCTCTCTTTCAATCCCTCCCTCCCTCTCACACACACAAACACACCCTCCCTCAGGAGCGTTCACTCACTCCCTCCCTGTGCGGCCACAGCACCACTCGTACTCCATCAGCCATGTCCTCCGTCACCTTACCTGAACTCTGGGATTACTTTATAATGTACATGACCGGAGTGAAAGAGTTTAATCCACATACCCGGGAACTTGACCTGAGAATGTTCCCCGTGAGGATGACCAGTACCTGTCAGAACAGTAGAAGGTAGGTGTTATGTTGTAATGACCAGTACCTGTCAGAACAGAACCAGGTAGGTGTTATGTTGTAATGACCAGTACCTGTCAGAACAGTAGAAGGTAGGTGTTATGTTGTAATGACCAGTACCTGTCAGAACAGAACCAGGTAGGTGTTATGTTGTAATGACCAGTACCTGTCAGAACAGTAGAAGGTAGGTGTTATGTTGTAATGACCAGTACCTGTCAGAACAGAACCAGGTAGGTGTTGTGTTGTAATGACCAGTACCTGTCAGAACAGTAGAAGGTAGGTGTTATGTTGTAATGACCAGTACCTGTCAGAACAGAACCAGGTAGGTGTTATGTTGTAATGACCAGTACCTGTCAGAACAAAACCAGGTAGGTGTTATGTTGTAATGACCAGTACCTGTCAGAACAGAACCAGGTAGGTGTTATGTTGTAATGACCAGTACCTGTCAGAACAGTAGAAGGTAGGTGTTATGTTGTAATGACCGGTACCTGTCAGAACAGAACCAGGTAGGTGTTATGTTGTAATGACCAGGACCTGTCAGAACAGAACCAGGTAGGTGTTGTGTTGTAGCAGGATATAACAGGTAGGTAGGGAGGAAGTGACACAGTTAGACTGACTGAGAACGTTCAGGTGTGTATTTTTTTAAATGTTTCCTTTATTTAACCAGGCAAGTCAGTTAAAAACAAATTCTTGTTTTCAATGACGGCCTAGGGGGTTAACTGCCTGTTCAGGGGCAGAACGACAGATTTGTGCCTTGCAACCTTCCGGTTACTAGTCCAACGCTCTAACCACTAGGCTACCCTGCCGCCCCAGGGAAAGACAGGTGCATGATAGGAGTGTGTGTGTGTGTGCGTGTGTGTGTGTCTGTGTGTGTGTGCGTGTCTCTGTGTGTGTCTGTGTGTGTGTGTGTGTGTGTGTGTGTCTGTCTGTGTGTGTGTGCGTGTGTGTGTGTGTGTCTGTCTGTCTGTCTGTCTGTCTGTGTGTGTGTGTCTGTGTGTCTGTCTGTCTGTCTGTCTGTGTGTGTGTGTGTGTGTGTGTGTCTGTGTGTGTGTGTCGAGTCGATGTTTGTCTTGACTGCTTTATAAAACCTTCCACACTGCTGTTACCAAGGTGACGATGCATGGTAACTCTAAACCGGCGGTTCTCAATCAGTGGGTCTGGGCCCGCGGTCGGGACACACACAGCCCGTTCCTACCAGGTCACAGCATAGGACTGGACTGTGTAGAGGTCAGACGTACTGTTTTGTGGACCTCGACTGGAGGGTCACAGGAAAATAGGGAACATATGAAAGGTTGGCCTTGGCTCAAAAACGTGTGGCAGTCATTGTTCTTTAATGTGAGGGAGTCATTGTTCTTTAATGTGAGGGAGTCATTGTTCTTTAATGTGAGGGAGTCATTGTTCTTTAATGTGAGGGAGTCATTGTTCTTTAATGTGAGGGAGTCATTGTTCTTTAATGTGAGGGAGTCATTGTTCTGTAATGTGTGGGAGTCATTGTTCTTTAATGTGTGGGAGTCATTGTTCTTTAATGTGTGGGAGTCATTGTTCTTTAATGTGTGGGAGTCATTGTTCTTTAATGTGTGGGAGTCATTGTTCTTTAATGTGAGGGAGTCATTGTTCTTTAATGTGTGGGAGTCATTGTTCTTTAATGTGAGGGAGTCATTGTTCTTTAATGTGTGGGAGTCATTGTTCTTTAATGTGTGGGAGTCATTGTTCTTTAATGTGAGGGAGTCATTGCTCTTTAATGTGTGGGAGTCATTGCTCTTTAATGTGTGGGAGTCATTGCTCTTTAATGTGAGGGAGTCATTGTTCTTTAATGTGAGGGATCAGTGTTATTTAATGTGAGGGAGTCATTGTTCTGTAATGTGTGGGAGTCATTGTTCTTTAATGTGAGGGAGTCATTGTTCTTTAATGTGAGGGAGTCATTGTTCTTTAATGTGAGGGAGTCATTGTTCTTTAATGTGTGGGAGTCATTGTTCTTTAATGTGTGGGAGTCATTGTTCTTTAATGTGAGGGAGTCATTGCTCTTTAATGTGTGGGAGTCATTGCTCTTTAATGTGTGGGAGTCATTGCTCTTTAATGTGAGGGAGTCATTGTTCTTTAATGTGAGGGATCAGTGTTATTTAATGTGAGGGAGTCATTGTTCTGTAATGTGTGGGAGTCATTGTTCTTTAATGTGAGGGAGTCATTGTTCTTTAATGTGAGGGAGTCATTGTTCTTTAATGTGTGGGAGTCATTGTTCTGTAATGTGTGGGAGTCATTGTTCTTTAATGTGAGGGAGTCATTGTTCTTTAATGTGAGGGATCAGTGTTATTTAATGTGAGGGAGTCAATGTTCTTTAATGTGAGGGATCAGTGTTATTTAATGTGAGGGAGTCATTGTTCTTTAATGTGTGGGAGTCATTGCTCTTTAATGTGTGGGAGTCATTGTTCTTTAATGTGTGGGAGTCATTGTTCTTTAATGTGAGGGAGTCATTGTTCTGTAATGTGTGGGAGTCATTGTTCTTTAATGTGTGGGAGTCATTGTTCTTTAATGTGAGGGAGTCATTGTTATTTAATGTGAGGCAATGTTCTTTAATGTGAGGGAGTCATTGCTCTTTAATGTGAGGGAGTCATTGCTCTTTAATGTGAGGGAGTCAATGTTCTTTAATGTGAGGGAGTCATTGTTATTTAATGTGAGGCAATGCTCTTTAATGTGAGGGAGTCATTGCTCTTTAATGTGAGGGAGTCATTGCTCTTTAATGTGAGGGAGTCAATGTTCTTTAATGTGAGGGAGTCATTGTTATTTAATGTGAGGCAATGCTCTTTAATGTGAGGGAGTCATTGCTCTTTAATGTGAGGGAGTCATTGTTCTTTAATGTGAGGGAGTCATTGTTCTTTAATGTGAGGGAGTCATTGTTCTTTAATGTGAGGGAGTCATTGCTCTTTAATGTGAGGGAGTCATTGTTCTTTAATGTGAGGGAGTCATTGTTCTTTAATGTGAGGGAGTCATTGTTCTTTAATGTGAGGGAGTCATTGTTCTTTAATGTGAGGGAGTCATTGTTCTGTAATGTGAGGGAGTCATTGTTCTGTAATGTGAGGGAGTCATTGTTCTTTAATGTGAGGCAATGTTCTTTAATGTGAGGCAATGTTCTTTAATGTGAGGCAATGTTTTTTAAGGTGTGGTATGTAATTGCTGCCATGTGCTGCCTGTCTGGCTGATAATGTACCGTTGGTGCATGATACCCAGAGTCATGATAACGATAATCGGCCCTGTAGAAGTCCAATCCACATACAGCAAGCAGAAACCCAATGCTTCCGTGCTGTGCTGCCTGCTTGCCCTTGTGTGTTGTGAGATAGCAGTTGTGATGACTTGGTTACTCAGGTAAGAGTGAAAAGCCTCTCTGTCTTGTCTTATAGTTGTGCTCTTTTGTTGTGTTTCTTAGTTGGCAGATAGTTGGTTGTGTATCTTTTTTTTTTTGTGTTTTTTGTTGTTGAATTTTACCCCTTTTGTCTCCCCAATTTCGTGGTATCCAATTGTTAGTGGCTACTATCTTGTCTCATCGCTACAACTCCCGTACGGGCTCGGGAGAGACGAAGGTCGAAAGTCATGCGTCCTCCAATACACAACCCAACCAAGCTGCACTGCTTCTTAACACAGCGCGCATCCAACCCGGAAGCCAGCCGCACCAATGTGTCGGATGAAAACACCGTGCACCTGGCAACCTTGGTTAGCGCGCACTGCGCCCGGCCCGCCACAGGAGTCGCTGGTGAAACATCAGTGAAACATGTCTGACAGCTTCCAGACATTTCATTGCGGTGTTCTTGTCTTGGAAATGTTGTTTTAAGTTTTTCATCAATATGTATATATTTGAGGAGATGGAGATAGCATAAAGCCTGTATATAGACTGTTATACACAGGCTATATGCTGTCTGTTACGTTCGTTTAAAGATGGATTAGACCAAGGTGCATCGTGGTACATTTTCCTTTTGTTAAATGACACAGAAACCCCCCCCCCCCCAACAAAATACAAAACCGAACGTAAAGTTCTGCAGGGCTGAACAGCAACTACGCAAAAAAACAAGATCCCACAAACTAAGGTGGGAAAAAGGGCTGCCTAAGTATGATCCCCAATCAGAGACAACGATAGACAGCTGCCTCTGATTGGGCACCATACCCGGCCAATGAAGAAATAGAAAAACTAGAATGCCCACCCAAATCACACCCCGACCCAACCAAATAGAGAAATAAAAAAAGTATCTCTAAGGTCAGGGCGTGACACTGTCATGTATACTCATTCTGTTCTGGTTGGATGCTGTCATGTATACTCAGATAGTCTGTTCTGATTGGATACTGTCATGCACGCTCAGGTAGTGTGTTCTGACTGGAGACAACACAGATCCTGACTGACTTGGTGTGTGTGTGTTTCTTTAGTCTGCATAGATAACTGACTGACTCATGACCTCATGCACCCAACACCGCCTCAGAAGAATCAATACATTCTGGTTATGTCACATTGTTTTACTGTGGGCTACTTGACCTGTTGGTTACATTGTTTTACTGTGGACTACTTGACCTGTTGGTTACATTGTTTTACTGTGGACTACTTGTCCTGTGGGTTACATTGTTTTACTGTGGGCTACTTGACCTGTTGGTCAAACTATTTTTACTGTGGGCTACTTGACCTGTTGGTTACATTGTTTTACTGTGGACTACTTGTCCTGTTGGTCAAACTATTTTTACTGTGGGCTACTTGTCCTGTTGGTTACATTGTTTTACTGTGGACTACTTGTCCTGTTGGTCAAACTATTTTTACTGTGGGCTACTTGTCCTGTTGGTTACATTGTTTTACTGTGGGCTACTTGTCCTGTTGGTCAAACTATTTTTACTGTGGGCTACTTGTCCTGTTGGTTAAACCATTGTTACTGTGGACAACTTGTCCTTTTGGTTACATTGTTTTACTGTGGGCTACTTGTCTTGTTGGTTACTGTTGGTGTTACTGGGAGATGATGCACTATAATTTGTCCTAGCCATGTAGTAGATCTAGGTTTGTGCTGTCTAACCAACTCCTATGCTCATTGTCAGATCTGAAACCAGGCTATATTGATTCTATTTGTCCTGTGAGTATTGTCAGACCTGGAACCAGGCTATGTTGATTCTATTTGTCCTGTGTGTATTGTCAGATCTGGGAACCAAGCTATATTGATTCTATTTGTTGTGTGAGAGTGATGTCACTGTGAGAGGTTGGTCTGGTGGAATATCTATTTGTGCTGTCTAACCAACTCCCAGTGTATGGTCATTGTCACAAGACAGTACAAACACATCTGGAACCTGGGGTGCAGCCTATTCATTCAGACCAACACTGTAGCACACAGTTGCAAAACGTTTTGCAACGGAAACAAGAGTTTCTATTGGACCGATTTAGGTTCTTCCTAGGTTCTGGCCTTGCTAGGGAGTTTTTCCTAGCCACCGTGCTTCTACACCTGCATTGCTTGCTGTTTGGGGTTTTAGGCTGGGTTTCTGTACAGCACTTTGAGATATCAGCTGATGTGAGAAGGGCTATATAAATACATTTGATTTGATTTTGATTTGATTTGAGGTAGGGCCCTCCCTGTTTCGTTCTGTTGTCTAGTCTTCTGTTGGCTTCCGTTTGGTTGGTTTGGTTCCTAGTGAATACACCCCAGGGCTATGTTTCGGGGTTGGTTTGGTTCCTAGTGAATACACACACCCCAGCACTATGTTTCAAGGTTGGTTTGGTTCCTAGTGAATACACACACCCCAGGGCTATGTTTCATGGTTGGTTTGGTTCCTAGTGAATACACACACCCCAGGGCTATGTTTCATGGTTGGTTTGGTTCCTTGTGAATACACCCCAGGGCTATGTTTCATGGTTGGTTTGGTTCCTAGTGAATATACACCAGGGCTATGTTTCATGGTTGGTTTGGTTCCTAGTGAATACACACACCCCAGGGCTATGTTTCATGATGGTTTGGTTCCTAGTGAATACACACACCCCAGGGCTATGTTTCATGGTTGGTTTGGTTCCTAGTGAATACACCCCAGGGCTATGTTTCATGGTTGGTTTGGTTCCTAGTGAATACACACACCCCAAGGCTATGTTTCGTGTTTGCCCTATTTGTCCTGTTGGTATACTGTTGTTACTGTGAGATGATGAATTGTAATTAATGTTCTGTTCATATTCGGCCTATCCTGGTCCCAGATCTGTTCTTACTGTTTGATGCATTGGGCCTGTAATGAGAATGTCCTGTGGTTCTAATCCTCAGACAGACTCTATTGTCATAGGGCAGAACTGTATGAGTTTACCCTTGAAGTTAATTCATTATCATCCCATTCATACTGTAATAAGTCAAGTTATTAATGGGGTCTATCAAGCTTAGTTTGTTTACAGAAATGCAGATTCACCCTGGCTGGGTTCTGTGTGAGTGGTATCCCCTGGTTCCTCTACTGTGACCTTGCTTGAAGAACTGGCCAGGTCGCAATTGTAAATGAGAACTTGTTCTCAACTTGCCTACCTGGTTAAATAAAGGTGAAATAAAAAATAAATAATAATAATCAGCATTTTCTAGAGACATTTAATGAGAACTTAATGTGAATTTACATGTAAACGTTTGTGATGCTTGTTGTCATATAGGAGTGGGGTCAGTCTGCATAAAATCTACACATTCACTTTCTGAAACACCGTAAACACCTTACTGTAGGACTAGCTAGGGCCACACTATAAACACCTTACTGTAGGACTAGCTAGGGCCACACTATAAACACCTTACTGTAGGACTAGCTAGGGCCACACTATAACCACCTTACTGTAGGACTAGCTAGGGCCACACTATAAACACCTTACGGTAGGACTAGCTAGGGCCACACTATAAACACCTTACTGTAGGACTAGCTAGGGCCACCCTATAAACACCTTACTGTAGTACTAGCTAGGGCCACACTATAAACACCTTACTGTAGGACTAGCTAGGACTACACTATAAACACCTTACTGTAGGACTAGCTAGGGCCACACTATAAACACCTTACTGTAGGACTAGCTAGGGCCACACTATAAACACCTTACTGTAGTACTAGCTAGGGCCACACTATAAACACCTTACTGTAGGACTAGCTAGGGCCACCCTATAAACACCTTACTGTAGGACTAGCTAGGGCCACACTATAAACACCTTACTGTAGGACTAGCTAGGGCCACACTATAAACACCTTACTGTAGGACTAGCTAGGGCCACACTATAAACACCTTACTGTAGGACTAGCTAGGGCCACACTATAAACACCTTACTGTAGTACTAGCTAGGGCCACACTATAAACACCTTACTGTAGGACTAGCTAGGGCCACACTATAAACACCTTACTGTAAGACTAGCTAGGGCCACACTATAAACACCATACTGTAATACTAGCTAGGGCCACACTATAAACACCTTACTGTAGTACTAGCTAGGGCCACACTATAAACACCTTACTGTAGGACTAGCTAGGGCCACACTATAAACACCTTACTGTAGGACTAGCTAGGGCCACACTATAACCACCTTACTGTAGGACTAGCTAGGGCCACACTATAACCACCTTACTGTAGGACTAGCTAGGGCCACCCTATAAACACCTTACTGTAGGACTAGCTAGGGCCACACTATAAACACCTTACTGTAGGACTAGCTAGGGCCACACTATAAACACCTTACTATAGGACTAGCTAGGGCCACACTATAAACACCTTACTGTAGGACTAGCTAGGGCCACCCTATAAACACCTTACTGTAGGACTAGCTAGGGCCACACTGTAAACACCTTACTGTAGGACTAGCTAGGGCCACACTATAAACACCTTACTGTAGGACTAGCTAGGCCACACTATAAACACCTTACTGTAGGACTAGCTAGGGCCACCCTATACACACCTTACTGTAGGACTAGCTAGGGCCACCCTATAAACACCTTACTGTAGGACTAGCTAGGGCCACACTGTAAACACCTTACTGTAGGACTAGCTAGGGCCACACTATAAACACCTTACTGTAGGACTAGCTAGGGCCACACTATAAACACCTTACTGTAGGACTAGCTAGGGCCACCCTATACACACCTTACTGTAGGACTAGCTAGGGCCACACTATAAACACCTTACTGTAGGACTAGCTAGGGCCACACTATAAACACCTTACTGTAGGACTAGCTAGGGCCACACTATAAACACCTTACTATAGGACTAGCTAGGGCCACACTATAAACACCTTACTGTAGGACTAGCTAGGGCCACACTATAAACACCTTACTGTAGTACTAGCTAGGGCCACACTATAAACACCTTACTGTAGGACTAGCTAGGGCCACCCTATAAACACCTTACTGTAGGACTAGCTAGGGCCACACTATAAACACGTTACTGTAGGACTAGCTAGGGCCACACTATAAACACCTTACTGTAGGACTAGCTAGGGCCACACTATAAACACCTTACTGTAGGACTAGCTAGGGCCACACTATAAACACCTTACTGTAGTACTAGCTAGGGCCACCCTATAAACACCTTACTGTAGGACTAGCTAGGGCCACACTATAAACACCTTACTGTAAGACTAGCTAGGGCCACACTATAAACACCATACTGTAATACTAGCTAGGGCCACACTATAAACACCTTACTGTAGGACTAGCTAGGGCCACACTATAAACACCTTACTGTAGGACTAGCTAGGGCCACACTATAAACACCTTACTGTAGGACTAGCTAGGGCCACACTATAAACACCTTACTGTAGTACTAGCTAGGGCCACACTATAAACACCTTACTGTAGGACTAGCTAGGGCCACCCTATAAACACCTTACTGTAGGACTAGCTAGGGCCACACTATAAACACCTTACTGTAAGACTAGCTAGGGCCACACTATAAACACCATACTGTAATACTAGCTAGGGCCACACTATAAACACCTTACTGAAGTACTAGCTAGGGCCACACTATAAACACCTTACTGTAGGACTAGCTAGGGCCACACTATAAACACCTTACTGTAGGACTAGCTAGGGCCACACTATAAACACCTTACTGTAGGACTAGCTAGGGCCACACTATAAACACCTTACTGTAGGACTAGCTAGGGCCACACTATAACCACCTTACTGTAGGACTAGCTAGGGCCACACTATAAACACCTTACTGTAGGACTAGCTAGGGCCACACTATAAACACCTTACTGTAGGACTAGCTAGGGCCACCCTATAAACACCTTACTGTAGTACTAGCTAGGGCCACACTATAAACACCTTACTGTAGGACTAGCTAGGACTACACTATAAACACCTTACTGTAGGACTAGCTAGGGCCACACTATAAACACCTTACTGTAGGACTAGCTAGGGCCACACTATAAACACCTTACTGTAGTACTAGCTAGGGCCACACTATAAACACCTTACTGTAGGACTAGCTAGGGCCACCCTATAAACACCTTACTGTAGGACTAGCTAGGGCCACACTATAAACACCTTACTGTAGGACTAGCTAGGGCCACACTATAAACACCTTACTGTAGGACTAGCTAGGGCCACACTATAAACACCTTACTGTAGGACTAGCTAGGGCCACACTATAAACACCTTACTGTAGTACTAGCTAGGGCCACCCTATAAACACCTTACTGTAGGACTAGCTAGGGCCACACTATAAACACCTTACTGTAAGACTAGCTAGGGCCACACTATAAACACCATACTGTAATACTAGCTAGGGCCACACTATAAACACCTTACTGTAGTACTAGCTAGGGCCACACTATAAACACCTTACTGTAGGACTAGCTAGGGCCACACTATAAACACCTTACTGTAGGACTAGCTAGGGCCACACTATAACCACCTTACTGTAGGACTAGCTAGGGCCACACTATAACCACCTTACTGTAGGACTAGCTAGGGCCACCCTATAAACACCTTACTGTAGGACTAGCTAGGGCCACACTATAAACACCTTACTGTAGGACTAGCTAGGGCCACACTATAAACACCTTACTGTAGTACTAGCTAGGGCCACCCTATAAACACCTTACTGTAGGACTAGCTAGGGCCACACTATAAACACCTTACTGTAAGACTAGCTAGGGCCACACTATAAACACCATACTGTAATACTAGCTAGGGCCACACTATAAACACCTTACTGTAGGACTAGCTAGGGCCACACTATAAACACCTTACTGTAGGACTAGCTAGGGCCACACTATAACCACCTTACTGTAGGACTAGCTAGGGCCACACTATAAACACCTTACGGTAGGACTAGCTAGGGCCACACTATAAACACCTTACTGTAGGACTAGCTAGGGCCACCCTATAAACACCTTACTGTAGTACTAGCTAGGGCCACACTATAAACACCTTACTGTAGGACTAGCTAGGACTACACTATAAACACCTTACTGTAGGACTAGCTAGGGCCACACTATAAACACCTTACTGTAGGACTAGCTAGGGCCACACTATAAACACCTTACTGTAGTACTAGCTAGGGCCACACTATAAACACCTTACTGTAGGACTAGCTAGGGCCACCCTATAAACACCTTACTGTAGGACTAGCTAGGGCCACACTATAAACACCTTACTGTAGGACTAGCTAGGGCCACACTATAAACACCTTACTGTAGGACTAGCTAGGGCCACACTATAAACACCTTACTGTAGGACTAGCTAGGGCCACACTATAAACACCTTACTGTAGTACTAGCTAGGGCCACACTATAAACACCTTACTGTAGGACTAGCTAGGGCCACACTATAAACACCTTACTGTAAGACTAGCTAGGGCCACACTATAAACACCATACTGTAATACTAGCTAGGGCCACACTATAAACACCTTACTGTAGTACTAGCTAGGGCCACACTATAAACACCTTACTGTAGGACTAGCTAGGGCCACACTATAAACACCTTACTGTAGGACTAGCTAGGGCCACACTATAACCACCTTACTGTAGGACTAGCTAGGGCCACACTATAACCACCTTACTGTAGGACTAGCTAGGGCCACCCTATAAACACCTTACTGTAGGACTAGCTAGGGCCACACTATAAACACCTTACTGTAGGACTAGCTAGGGCCACACTATAAACACCTTACTATAGGACTAGCTAGGGCCACACTATAAACACCTTACTGTAGGACTAGCTAGGGCCACCCTATAAACACCTTACTGTAGGACTAGCTAGGGCCACACTGTAAACACCTTACTGTAGGACTAGCTAGGGCCACACTATAAACACCTTACTGTAGGACTAGCTAGGCCACACTATAAACACCTTACTGTAGGACTAGCTAGGGCCACCCTATACACACCTTACTGTAGGACTAGCTAGGGCCACCCTATAAACACCTTACTGTAGGACTAGCTAGGGCCACACTGTAAACACCTTACTGTAGGACTAGCTAGGGCCACACTATAAACACCTTACTGTAGGACTAGCTAGGGCCACACTATAAACACCTTACTGTAGGACTAGCTAGGGCCACCCTATACACACCTTACTGTAGGACTAGCTAGGGCCACACTATAAACACCTTACTGTAGGACTAGCTAGGGCCACACTATAAACACCTTACTGTAGGACTAGCTAGGGCCACACTATAAACACCTTACTATAGGACTAGCTAGGGCCACACTATAAACACCTTACTGTAGGACTAGCTAGGGCCACACTATAAACACCTTACTGTAGTACTAGCTAGGGCCACACTATAAACACCTTACTGTAGGACTAGCTAGGGCCACCCTATAAACACCTTACTGTAGGACTAGCTAGGGCCACACTATAAACACGTTACTGTAGGACTAGCTAGGGCCACACTATAAACACCTTACTGTAGGACTAGCTAGGGCCACACTATAAACACCTTACTGTAGGACTAGCTAGGGCCACACTATAAACACCTTACTGTAGTACTAGCTAGGGCCACCCTATAAACACCTTACTGTAGGACTAGCTAGGGCCACACTATAAACACCTTACTGTAAGACTAGCTAGGGCCACACTATAAACACCATACTGTAATACTAGCTAGGGCCACACTATAAACACCTTACTGTAGGACTAGCTAGGGCCACACTATAAACACCTTACTGTAGGACTAGCTAGGGCCACACTATAAACACCTTACTGTAGGACTAGCTAGGGCCACACTATAAACACCTTACTGTAGTACTAGCTAGGGCCACACTATAAACACCTTACTGTAGGACTAGCTAGGGCCACCCTATAAACACCTTACTGTAGGACTAGCTAGGGCCACACTATAAACACCTTACTGTAAGACTAGCTAGGGCCACACTATAAACACCATACTGTAATACTAGCTAGGGCCACACTATAAACACCTTACTGTAGTACTAGCTAGGGCCACACTATAAACACCTTACTGTAGGACTAGCTAGGGCCACACTATAAACACCTTACTGTAGGACTAGCTAGGGCCACACTATAAACACCTTACTGTAGGACTAGCTAGGGCCACACTATAAACACCTTACTGTAGGACTAGCTAGGGCCACACTATAACCACCTTACTGTAGGACTAGCTAGGGCCACACTATAAACACCTTACTGTAGGACTAGCTAGGGCCACACTATAAACACCTTACTGTAGGACTAGCTAGGGCCACCCTATAAACACCTTACTGTAGTACTAGCTAGGGCCACACTATAAACACCTTACTGTAGGACTAGCTAGGACTACACTATAAACACCTTACTGTAGGACTAGCTAGGGCCACACTATAAACACCTTACTGTAGGACTAGCTAGGGCCACACTATAAACACCTTACTGTAGTACTAGCTAGGGCCACACTATAAACACCTTACTGTAGGACTAGCTAGGGCCACCCTATAAACACCTTACTGTAGGACTAGCTAGGGCCACACTATAAACACCTTACTGTAGGACTAGCTAGGGCCACACTATAAACACCTTACTGTAGGACTAGCTAGGGCCACACTATAAACACCTTACTGTAGGACTAGCTAGGGCCACACTATAAACACCTTACTGTAGTACTAGCTAGGGCCACCCTATAAACACCTTACTGTAGGACTAGCTAGGGCCACACTATAAACACCTTACTGTAAGACTAGCTAGGGCCACACTATAAACACCATACTGTAATACTAGCTAGGGCCACACTATAAACACCTTACTGTAGTACTAGCTAGGGCCACACTATAAACACCTTACTGTAGGACTAGCTAGGGCCACACTATAAACACCTTACTGTAGGACTAGCTAGGGCCACACTATAACCACCTTACTGTAGGACTAGCTAGGGCCACACTATAACCACCTTACTGTAGGACTAGCTAGGGCCACCCTATAAACACCTTACTGTAGGACTAGCTAGGGCCACACTATAAACACCTTACTGTAGGACTAGCTAGGGCCACACTATAAACACCTTACTGTAGTACTAGCTAGGGCCACCCTATAAACACCTTACTGTAGGACTAGCTAGGGCCACACTATAAACACCTTACTGTAAGACTAGCTAGGGCCACACTATAAACACCATACTGTAATACTAGCTAGGGCCACACTATAAACACCTTACTGTAGGACTAGCTAGGGCCACACTATAAACACCTTACTGTAGGACTAGCTAGGGCCACACTATAAACACCTTACTGTAGGACTAGCTAGGGCCACACTATAAACACCTTACTGTAGTACTAGCTAGGGCCACACTATAAACACCTTACTGTAGGACTAGCTAGGGCCACCCTATAAACACCTTACTGTAGGACTAGCTAGGGCCACACTATAAACACCTTACTGTAAGACTAGCTAGGGCCACACTATAAACACCATACTGTAATACTAGCTAGGGCCACACTATAAACACCTTACTGTAGTACTAGCTAGGGCCACACTATAAACACCTTACTGTAGGACTAGCTAGGGCCACACTATAAACACCTTACTGTAGGACTAGCTAGGGCCACACTATAAACACCTTACTGTAGGACTAGCTAGGGCCACACTATAAACACCTTACTGTAGGACTAGCTAGGGCCACACTATAACCACCTTACTGTAGGACTAGCTAGGGCCACACTATAAACACCTTACTGTAGGACTAGCTAGGGCCACACTATAAACACCTTACTGTAGGACTAGCTAGGGCCACCCTATAAACACCTTACTGTAGTACTAGCTAGGGCCACACTATAAACACCTTACTGTAGGACTAGCTAGGACTACACTATAAACACCTTACTGTAGGACTAGCTAGGGCCACACTATAAACACCTTACTGTAGGACTAGCTAGGGCCACACTATAAACACCTTACTGTAGTACTAGCTAGGGCCACACTATAAACACCTTACTGTAGGACTAGCTAGGGCCACCCTATAAACACCTTACTGTAGGACTAGCTAGGGCCACACTATAAACACCTTACTGTAGGACTAGCTAGGGCCACACTATAAACACCTTACTGTAGGACTAGCTAGGGCCACACTATAAACACCTTACTGTAGGACTAGCTAGGGCCACACTATAAACACCTTACTGTAGGACTAGCTAGGGCCACCCTATACACACCTTACTGTAGGACTAGCTAGGGCCACACTATAAACACCTTACTGTAGGACTAGCTAGGGCCACACTATAAACACCTTACTGTAGGACTAGCTAGGGCCACACTATAAACACCTTACTATAGGACTAGCTAGGGCCACACTATAAACACCTTACTGTGGGACTAGCTAGGGCCACACTATAAACACCTTACTGTAGTACTAGCTAGGGCCACACTATAAACACCTTACTGTAGGACAAGCTAGGGCCACCCTATAAACACCTTACTGTAGGACTAGCTAGGGCCACACTATAAACACCTTACTGTAGGACTAGCTAGGGCCACGCTATAAACACCTTACTGTAGGACTAGCTAGGGCCACACTATAAACACCTTACTGTAGGACTAGCTAGGGCCACACTATAAACACCTTACTGTAGTACTAGCTAGGGCCACCCTATAAACACCTTACTGTAGGACTAGCTAGGGCCACACTATAAACACCTTACTGTAAGACTAGCTAGGGCCACACTATAAACACCATACTGTAATACTAGCTAGGGCCACACTATAAACACCTTACTGTAGGACTAGCTAGGGCCACACTATAAACACCTTACTGTAGGACTAGCTAGGGCCACACTATAAACACCTTACTGTAGGACTAGCTAGGGCCACACTATAAACACCTTACTATAGGACTAGCTAGGGCCACACTATAAACACCTTACTGTAGGACTAGCTAGGGCCACCCTATAAACACCTTACTGTAGGAGTAGCTAGGGCCACACTGTAAACACCTTACTGTAGGACTAGCTAGGGCCACACTATAAACACCTTACTGTAGGACTAGCTAGGCCACACTATAAACACCTTACTGTAGGACTAGCTAGGGCCACCCTATACACACCTTACTGTAGGACTAGCTAGGGCCACCCTATAAACACCTTACTGTAGGACTAGCTAGGGCCACACTGTAAACACCTTACTGTAGGACTAGCTAGGGCCACACTATAAACACCTTACTGTAGGACTAGCTAGGGCCACACTATAAACACCTTACTGTAGGACTAGCTAGGGCCACCCTATACACACCTTACTGTAGGACTAGCTAGGGCCACACTATAAACACCTTACTGTAGGACTAGCTAGGGCCACACTATAAACACCTTACTGTAGGACTAGCTAGGGCCACACTATAAACACCTTACTATAGGACTAGCTAGGGCCACACTATAAACACCTTACTGTAGGACTAGCTAGGGCCACACTATAAACACCTTACTGTAGGACTAGCTAGGGCCACACTATAAACACCTTACTATAGGACTAGCTAGGGCCACACTATAAACACCTTACT
Organism: Oncorhynchus mykiss; assembly: GCF_013265735.2. NCBI lineage: Eukaryota > Metazoa > Chordata > Actinopteri > Salmoniformes > Salmonidae > Oncorhynchus > Oncorhynchus mykiss. The sequence goes on from NC_048576.1 coordinate 98,444,028, forward strand.
GTAGGACTAGCTAGGGCCACCCTATAAACACCTTACTGTAGGACTAGCTAGGGCCACACTGTAAACACCTTACTGTAGGACTAGCTAGGGCCACACTATAAACACCTTACTGTAGGACTAGCTAGGCCACACTATAAACACCTTACTGTAGGACTAGCTAGGGCCACCCTATACACACCTTACTGTAGGACTAGCTAGGGCCACCCTATAAACACCTTACTGTAGGACTAGCTAGGGCCACACTGTAAACACCTTACTGTAGGACTAGCTAGGGCCACACTATAAACACCTTACTGTAGGACTAGCTAGGGCCACACTATAAACACCTTACTGTAGGACTAGCTAGGGCCACCCTATACACACCTTACTGTAGGACTAGCTAGGGCCACACTATAAACACCTTACTGTAGTACTAGCTAGGGCCACACTATAAACACCTTACTGTAGGACTAGCTAGGGCCACACTATAAACACCTTACTGTAGGACTAGCTAGGGCCACACTATAACCACCTTACTGTAGGACTAGCTAGGGCCACACTATAACCACCTTACTGTAGGACTAGCTAGGGCCACCCTATAAACACCTTACTGTAGGACTAGCTAGGGCCACACTATAAACACCTTACTGTAGGACTAGCTAGGGCCACACTATAAACACCTTACTATAGGACTAGCTAGGGCCACACTATAAACACCTTACTGTAGGACTAGCTAGGGCCACCCTATAAACACCTTACTGTAGGACTAGCTAGGGCCACACTGTAAACACCTTACTGTAGGACTAGCTAGGGCCACACTATAAACACCTTACTGTAGGACTAGCTAGGCCACACTATAAACACCTTACTGTAGGACTAGCTAGGGCCACCCTATACACACCTTACTGTAGGACTAGCTAGGGCCACCCTATAAACACCTTACTGTAGGACTAGCTAGGGCCACACTGTAAACACCTTACTGTAGGACTAGCTAGGGCCACACTATAAACACCTTACTGTAGGACTAGCTAGGGCCACACTATAAACACCTTACTGTAGGACTAGCTAGGGCCACCCTATACACACCTTACTGTAGGACTAGCTAGGGCCACACTATAAACACCTTACTGTAGGACTAGCTAGGGCCACACTATAAACACCTTACTGTAGGACTAGCTAGGGCCACACTATAAACACCTTACTATAGGACTAGCTAGGGCCACACTATAAACACCTTACTGTAGGACTAGCTAGGGCCACACTATAAACACCTTACTGTAGTACTAGCTAGGGCCACACTATAAACACCTTACTGTAGGACAAGCTAGGGCCACCCTATAAACACCTTACTGTAGGACTAGCTAGGGCCACACTATAAACACCTTACTGTAGGACTAGCTAGGGCCACGCTATAAACACCTTACTGTAGGACTAGCTAGGGCCACACTATAAACACCTTACTGTAGGACTAGCTAGGGCCACACTATAAACACCTTACTGTAGTACTAGCTAGGGCCACCCTATAAACACCTTACTGTAGGACTAGCTAGGGCCACACTATAAACACCTTACTGTAAGACTAGCTAGGGCCACACTATAAACACCATACTGTAATACTAGCTAGGGCCACACTATAAACACCTTACTGTAGGACTAGCTAGGGCCACACTATAAACACCTTACTGTAGGACTAGCTAGGGCCACACTATAAACACCTTACTGTAGGACTAGCTAGGGCCACACTATAAACACCTTACTGTAGTACTAGCTAGGGCCACACTATAAACACCTTACTGTAGGACTAGCTAGGGCCACCCTATAAACACCTTACTGTAGGACTAGCTAGGGCCACACTATAAACACCTTACTGTAAGACTAGCTAGGGCCACACTATAAACACCATACTGTAATACTAGCTAGGGCCACACTATAAACACCTTACTGTAGTACTAGCTAGGGCCACACTATAAACACCTTACTGTAGGACTAGCTAGGGCCACACTATAAACACCTTACTGTAGGACTAGCTAGGGCCACACTATAACCACCTTACTGTAGGACTAGCTAGGGCCACACTATAACCTCCTTACTGTAGGACTAGCTAGGGCCACCCTATAAACACCTTACTGTAGGACTAGCTAGGGCCACACTATAAACACCTTACTGTAGGACTAGCTAGGGCCACACTATAAACACCTTACTGTAGGACTAGCTAGGGCCACCCTATAAACACCTTACTGTAGGACTAGCTAGGGCCACACTGTAAACACCTTACTGTAGGACTAGCTAGGGCCACACTATAAACACCTTACTGTAGGACTAGCTAGGCCACACTATAAACACCTTACTGTAGGACTAGCTAGGGCCACCCTATACACACCTTACTGTAGGACTAGCTAGGGCCACCCTATAAACACCTTACTGTAGGACTAGCTAGGGCCACACTGTAAACACCTTACTGTAGGACTAGCTAGGGCCACACTATAAACACCTTACTGTAGGACTAGCTAGGCCACACTATAAACACCTTACTGTAGGACTAGCTAGGGCCACCCTATACACACCTTACTGTAGGACTAGCTAGGGCCACACTATAAACACCTTACTGTAGGACTAGCTAGGGCCACACTATAAACACCTTACTGTAGGACTAGCTAGGCCACACTATAAACACCTTACTGTAGGACAAGCTAGGGCCACCCTATACACACCTTACTGTAGGACTAGCTAGGGCCACCCTATAAACACCTTACTGTAGGACTAGCTAGGGCCACACTGTAAACACCTTACTGTAGGACTAGCTAGGGCCACACTATAAACACCTTACTGTAGGACTAGCTAGGCCACACTATAAACACCTTCCTGTAGGACTAGCTAGGGCCACCCTATACACACCTTACTGTAGGACTAGCTAGGGCCACACTATAAACACCTTACTGTAGGACTAGCTAGGGCCACACTATAAACACCTTACTGTAGGACTAGCTAGGGCCACCCTATACACACCTTACTATAGGACTAGCTAGGGCCACACTATACACACCTTACTATAGGACTAGCTAGGGCCACCCTATACACACCTTACTGTAGTACTAGCTAGGGCCACACTATAAACACCTTACTGTAGTACTAGCTAGGGCCACACTGTAAACACCTTACTATAGGACTAGCTATGGCCTCACTATGAACACCTTACTGTAGGACTAGCTAGGGCCACACTATAAACACCTTACTGTAGGACTAGCTAGGGCCACACTATAAACACCTTACTATAGGACTAGCTAGGGCCACACTATAAACACCTTACTGTAGGACTAGCTAGGGCCACACTATAAACACCTTACTGTAGGACTAGCTAGGGCCACACTATAAACACCTTGCTGTAGGACTAGCTAGGGCCACACTATAAACACCTTACTGTAGGACTAGCTAGGGCCACACTATAAACACCTTGCTGTAGGACTAGCTAGGGCCACCCTATACACACCTTACTATAGGACTAGCTAGGGCCACACTATAAACACCTTACTGTAGGACTAGCTAGGGCCACACTATAAACACCTTACTATAGTACTAGCTAGGGCCACACTATAAACACCTTACTGTAGGACTAGCTAGGGCCACCCTATATACACCTTACTATAGGACTAGCTAGGGCCACACTATAAACACCTTACTGTAGGACTAGCTAGGGCCACACTATAAACACCTTACTGTAGGACTAGCTAGGGCCACCCTATACACACCTTACTATATGACTAGCTAGGGCCACACTATAAACACCTTACTGTAGGACTAGCTAGGGCCACACTATAAACACCTTGCTGTAGGACAAGCTAGGGCCACACTATAAACACCTTACTGTAGGACTAGCTAGGGCCACCCTATAAACACCTTACTGTAGGACTAGCTAGGGCCACCCTATAAACACCTTACTGTAGGACTAGCTAGGGCCACCCTATAAACACCTTACTGTAGGACTAGCTAGGGCCACACTATAAACACCTTACTGTAGGACTAGCTAGGGCCACACTGTAAACACCTTACTGTAGGACTAGCTAGGGCCACCCTATAAACACCTTACTGTAGGACTAGCTAGGGCCACCCTATAAACACCTTACTGTAGGACTAGCTAGGGCCACACTGTAAACACCTTACTGTAGGACTAGCTAGGGCCACACTATAAACACCTTACTGTAGGACTAGCTAGGGCCACACTATAAACACCTTACTGTAGGACTAGCTAGGGCCACACTGTAAACACCTTACTGTAGGACTAGCTAGGGCCACACTATAAACACCTTACTGTAGGACTAGCTAGGGCCACACTATGAACACCTTACTGTAGGACTAGCTAGGGCCACCCTATAAACACCTTACTGTAGGACTAGCTAGGGCCACACTGTAAACACCTTACTGTAGGACTAGCTAGGGCCACACTATAAACACCTTACTGTAGGACTAGCTAGGGCCACACTATAAACACCTTACTGTAGGACTAGCTAGGGCCACACTATAAACACCTTACTGTAGGACTAGCTAGGGCCACCCTATACACACCTTACTGTAGGACTAGCTAGGGCCACACTATAAACACCTTACTGTAGGACTAGCTAGGGCCACACTATAAACACCTTACTGTAGGACTAGCTAGGGCCACACTATAAACACCTTACTATAGGACTAGCTAGGGCCACACTATAAACACCTTACTGTAGGACTAGCTAGGGCCACACTATAAACACCTTACTGTAGGACTAGCTAGGGCCACACTATAAACACCTTGCTGTAGGACTAGCTAGGGCCACACTATAAACACCTTACTGTAGGACTAGCTAGGGCCACACTATAAACACCTTGCTGTAGGACTAGCTAGGGCCACCCTATACACACCTTACTATAGGACTAGCTAGGGCCACACTATAAACACCTTACTGTAGGACTAGCTAGGGCCACACTATAAACACCTTACTATAGTACTAGCTAGGGCCACACTATAAACACCTTACTGTAGGACTAGCTAGGGCCACCCTATATACACCTTACTATAGGACTAGCTAGGGCGACACTATAAACACCTTACTGTAGGACTAGCTAGGGCCACACTATAAACACCTTACTGTAGGACTAGCTAGGGCCACCCTATACACACCTTACTATAGGACTAGCTAGGGCCACACTATAAACACCTTACTGTAGGACTAGCTAGGGCCACACTATAAACACCTTGCTGTAGGACTAGCTAGGGCCACACTATAAACACCTTACTGTAGGACTAGCTAGGGCCACCCTATAAACACCTTACTGTAGGACTAGCTAGGGCCACCCTATAAACACCTTACTGTAGGACTAGCTAGGGCCACACTATAAACACCTTACTGTAGGACTAGCTAGGGCCACACTGTAAACACCTTACTGTAGGACTAGCTAGGGCCACCCTATAAACACCTTACTGTAGGACTAGCTAGGGCCACCCTATAAACACCTTACTGTAGGACTAGCTAGGGCCACACTGTAAACACCTTACTGTAGGACTAGCTAGGGCCACACTATAAACACCTTACTGTAGGACTAGCTAGGGCCACACTATAAACACCTTACTGTAGGACTAGCTAGGGCCACACTGTAAACACCTTACTGTAGGACTAGCTAGGGCCACACTATAAACACCTTACTGTAGGACTAGCTAGGGCCACACTATGAACACCTTACTGTAGGACTAGCTAGGGCCACCCTATAAACACCTTACTGTAGGACTAGCTAGGGCCACACTATAAACACCTTACTGTAGGACTAGCTAGGGCCACACTGTAAACACCTTACTGTAGGACTAGCTAGGGCCACCCTATAAACACCTTACTGTAGGACTAGCTAGGGCCACCCTATAAACACCTTACTGTAGGACTAGCTAGGGCCACACTGTAAACACCTTACTGTAGGACTAGCTAGGGCCACACTATAAACACCTTACTGTAGGACTAGCTAGGGCCACACTATAAACACCTTACTGTAGGACTAGCTAGGGCCACACTGTAAACACCTTACTGTAGGACTAGCTAGGGCCACACTATAAACACCTTACTGTAGGACTAGCTAGGGCCACACTATGAACACCTTACTGTAGGACTAGCTAGGGCCACCCTATAAACACCTTACTGTAGGACTAGCTAGGGCCACACTGTAAACACCTTACTGTAGGACTAGCTAGGGCCACACTATAAACACCTTACTGTAGGACTAGCTAGGGCCACACTATAAACACCTTGCTGTAGGACTAGCTAGGGCCACACTATAAACACCTTACTGTAGGACTAGCTAGGGCCACCCTATAAACACCTTACTGTAGGACTAGCTAGGGCCACCCTATAAACACCTTACTGTAGGACTAGCTAGGGCCACACTATAAACACCTTACTGTAGGACTAGCTAGGGCCACACTGTAAACACCTTACTGTAGGACTAGCTAGGGCCACCCTATAAACACCTTACTGTAGGACTAGCTAGGGCCACCCTATAAACACCTTACTGTAGGACTAGCTAGGGCCACACTGTAAACACCTTACTGTAGGACTAGCTAGGGCCACACTATAAACACCTTACTGTAGGACTAGCTAGGGCCACACTATAAACACCTTACTGTAGGACTAGCTAGGGCCACACTGTAAACACCTTACTGTAGGACTAGCTAGGGCCACACTATAAACACCTTACTGTAGGACTAGCTAGGGCCACACTATGAACACCTTACTGTAGGACTAGCTAGGGCCACCCTATAAACACCTTACTGTAGGACTAGCTAGGGCCACACTATAAACACCTTACTGTAGGACTAGCTAGGGCCACACTGTAAACACCTTACTGTAGGACTAGCTAGGGCCACACTATAAACACCTTACTGTAGGACTAGCTAGGGCCACACTGTAAACACCTTACTGTAGGACTAGCTAGGGCCACACTATAAACACCTTACTGTAGGACTAGCTAGGGCCACACTATAAACACCTTACTGTAGGACTAGCTAGGGCCACACTATAAACACCTTACTGTAGGACTAGCTAGGGCCACACTATAAACACCTTACTGTAGGACTAGCTAGGGCCACACTATAAACACCTTACTGTAGGACTAGCTAGGGCCACACTATAAACACCTTACTGTAGGACTAGCTAGGGCCACACTATAAACACCTTACTGTAGGACTAGCTAGGGCCACACTGTAAACACCTTACTGTAGGACTAGCTAGGGCCACACTATAAACACCTTACTGTAGGACTAGCTAGGGCCACACTATAAACACCTTACTGTAGGACTAGCTAGGGCCACCCTATAAACACCTTACTGTAGGACTAGCTAGGGCCACACTATAAACACCTTACTGTAGGACTAGCTAGGGCCACACTGTAAACACCTTACTGTAGGACTAGCTAGGGCCACACTATAAACACCTTACTGTAGGACTAGCTAGGGCCACACTGTAAACACCTTACTGTAGGACTAGCTAGGGCCACACTATAAACACCTTACTGTAGGACTAGCTAGGGCCACACTATAAACACCTTACTGTAGGACTAGCTAGGGCCACACTATAAACACCTTACTGTAGGACTAGCTAGGGCCACACTATAAACACCTTACTGTAGGACTAGCTAGGGCCACACTATAAACACCTTACTGTAGGACTAGCTAGGGCCACACTATAAACACCTTACTGTAGGACTAGCTAGGGCCACACTGTAAACACCTTACTGTAGGACTAGCTAGGGCCACACTATAAACACCTTACTGTAGGACTAGCTAGGGCCACACTGTAAACACCTTACTGTAGGACTAGCTAGGGCCACACTATAAACACCTTACTGTAGGACTAGCTAGGGCCACCCTATAAACACCTTACTGTAGGACTAGCTAGGGCCACACTATAAACACCTTACTGTAGTACTAGCTAGGGCCACACTATAAACACCTTACTGTAGGACTAGCTAGGGCCACCCTATAAACACCTTACTGTAGGACTAGCTAGGGCCACACTATAAACACCTTACTGTAGGACTAGCTAGGGCCACACTATAAACACCTTACTGTAGGACTAGCTAGGGCCACACTATAAACACCTTACTGTAGGACTAGCTAGGGCCACACTATAAACACCTTACTGTAGGACTAGCTAGGGCCACACTATAAACACCTTACTGTAGGACTAGCTAGGGCCACACTATAAACACCTTACTGTAGGACTAGCTAGGGCCACACTATAAACACCTTACTGTAGGACTAGCTAGGGCCACACTGTAAACACCTTACTGTAGGACTAGCTAGGGCCACACTATAAACACCTTACTGTAGGACTAGCTAGGGCCACACTATAAACACCTTACTGTAGGACTAGCTAGGGCCACCCTATAAACACCTTACTGTAGGACTAGCTAGGGCCACCCTATAAACACCTTACTGTAGGACTAGCTAGGGCCGCACTATAAACACAGTATAATATACTGAAGACCTAAATTGTAAAAATGCCATCAATCAGAGTCCAGGCGTCACATTTTTCACTCAGTTTTTTTTAATTTAATTTTATTTATTGACTCATCCTGTGTCAGAGTATTAACCATTAACAATCTATGTGGATTAGTTAGTTTGTGTATGTGTTCTCTGTATGTGTGTGTGTGTGTGTGTGTGTGTGTGTGTGTGTGTGTGTGTGTGTGTGTGTGTGTGTGTGTGTGTGTGTGTGTGTGTGTGTGTGTGTGTGTGTGTGTGTCTGTGTGTGTGTGTGTGTGTGTCTGTGTGTGTGTGTGTTTCTCTGTGTGTGTGTGTGTGTGTGTGTTTCTGTGTGTGTGTGTGTGTGTGTGTGCCTGATCATGACTCTGTGGGCCCTTGGCTCTCGTCCCTGATCCATCTTCTCTTACAGAACAGCACAGATTTAGGGGTAATAGTTAAGTCCTAAAATATATCCACCGTCAACAGCATGAAACACTATGGATGTTTGGCATCATAACCTTGTTGTTTCATCTGCTAGGTATGATTCTGATTGAGCACCCTCTTGGAGATTGTCTCTGATATCTGAGGGAAAGAGAATGAGAAAGAGAAAGAGAGAGAAAGAGAGAGAGAGAGTGAGAGAGAGAGAAAGAAAGAGAGAGAGAGAGAGAGAGAGAGAGAGAGAGAGAGAGAGAGGGGAGTTTGTGGACTGACAGTAGCAGTTTTTGGTTGAGTTCTGAGCCTCAGCAATATGGCAGAGGCCATGTTAAGCTTCTCTTTATTGGTAGAGGAGGTATTAACATGATGCTAGCTACTCATCATAATAGTGTTAAGCCCTCATCCTGGGCCTCTCTAGAAAACTGCATATTACCATTACCACTATAGTTATCATCACCACGGGTCTTACTGAATCAATGTATTAGTGTTATCATCACCCCAGGTCTTACTGTATCAATATATTATAGTTATCATCACCCCAGGTCTTACTGAATCAATATATTATAGTATCATCACCCCAGGTCTTAACGCATCAATATATTATAGTATCATCACCCCAGGTCTTACTGTATCAATATATTATAGTATCATCACCCCAGGTCTTAATGCATCAATATATTATAGTTATCATCACCCCAGGTCTTACTGTATCAATATATTATAGTTATCATCACCCTAAGTCTTACTGGATCAGCATATTATAGTATCATCACCCCAGGTCTTACTGAATCAATATATTATAGTTATCATCACCCCAGGTCTTACTGAATCAATATATTATAGTATCATCACCCCAGGTCTTACTGTATCAATCAATATATTATAGTATCATCACCCCAGGTCTTACTGTATCAATCAATATATTATAGTATCATCACCCCATGTCTTACTGTATCAATATATTAAAGTTATCATCACCCCAGGTCTTACTGTATCAATCAATATATTATAGTATCATCACCCCAGGTCTTACTGTATCAATATATTATAGTATCATCACCCCAGGTCTTACTGTATCAATATATCAATATATTATAGTATCATCACCCCAGGTCTTACTGGATCAGTATATTTTATTTAATAAATACACATAATGAGATTCCATTTCACTCCTGCTCCACCTCATCATCCCTCCTCCTCATCCCCCCTCTGTCACCCCCTTCTCCATCTCCCTCTCCTCTGTCGCTCAGCCCTTGTTTGTAGCTATTGATTTCTCTGTGAATGACTTCATTGGTGTTGATTTTCCCTGGACCAGCTCTCTGCCTCGTTCGGGACAGTCGGGTGCTGACTGGCTCTGGCCCAGGGGAAAGACCACCTGTTTTTAACCTCAACGTCTATTGGCAGATGCTTGGCTTGCTTAGTGTGGATGGATGCTTGAAAAGCTGACTGGGTGGAAGTGTGTCCGTGTGTGTGTGTGTGTGTGTGTGTGTGTGTGTGTGTGTGTGTGTGTGTGTGTGTGTGTGTGTGTGTGTGTGTGTGTGTGTGTGTGTGTGTGTGTGTGTGTGTGTGTGTGTGAAGGAGGAGGACTGTTGGGTGTGTGTGTGTGTGTGTGTTGCTGTTTTCCCATGAGAGAAGAAGAGACAAATTGTCTGTCTAGAGTTCGAAACTTCTAATTAGCTTGTTTGGCAGAGATCAATTCTGTCCATTCTGATTCTGTTCCGTCCATTCTGATTTTGTTCCGTCCATTCTGATTCTGTTCTGTCCATTCTGATTCTGTTCCATCCATTCTGATTCTGTTCTGTCCATTCTGATTCTGTTCCGTCCATTCTGATTCTGTTCTGTCCTTTCTGATTCTGTTCCGTCCATTCTGATTTTGTTCCGTCCATTCTGATTCTATTCCGTCCATTCTGATTCTGTTCCGTCCATTCTGATTCTGTTCCGTCCATTCTGATTCTGTTCTGTCCATTCTGATTCTGTTCTGTCCATTCTGATTCTGTTCTGTCCATTCTGATTCTGTTCTGTCCATTCTGATTCTGTTCCGTCCATTCTGATTCTGTTCTGTCCATTCTGATTCTGTTCTGTCCTTTCTGATTCTGTTCTGTCCATTCTGATTCTGTTCTGTCCATTCTGATTCTGTTCTGTCCATTCTGATTCTGTTCCGTCCATTCTGATTCTGTTCTGTCCATTCTGATTCTGTTCTGTCCTTTCTGAATCTGTTCTGTCCATTCTGATTCTGTTCTGTCCTTTCTGATTCTGTTCCATCCATTCTGATTCTGTTCTGTTCTGTCCATTCTGATTCTGTTCCATCCATTCTGATTCTGTTCTGTTCTGTCCATTCTGATTCTGTTCTGTCCATTCTGATTCTATTCCGTCCATTCTGACTCATTTCTGTCCATTTTGTTCAATCAACATCAGATCTATGTCGTCCCTTAATGTTATTTCATGCTTATGATGGACACCTCTTCTCCAACTGAAATGTGTCAAAAGTTGGATCAAACATTAGATCTGAGACCTGTTCATCCACCCATTAAGGGTGTCAATTGACTGCTTGTAGAAAAGCCCTTTATGGCTGAACAAATATTATATTGGTTCCCTTTTAAGGCAAAACAACTACACTATTTATACAAAAATATTTGGATACCCCTTCAAATGAGTGTATTCGGCTATTTCAGCCACACCCGTTGCTGACAGGTGTATAAAATTGAGCACACAGCCATGCAATCTCCATAGACAAACATTAGTAGTGGAATGGCCTTACTGAAGAGCTCAGTGACTTTCAACGTGGCAACAAGTCAGTTTGTCTAAATTTCTGCCCTGCTAGAGCTGCCCCGGTCAACTATAAGTGCTGTTATTGTGAAGTGGAAATGCCTAGTGGCAACAAGTGGTAGGCCACACAATCTCACAGAACAGGACCGCTGAGTGCTGAAGCGCGATAGATAGAGGACTATTTATTACACATTTGAACTGCAAGGAAATATACAAAAAAATGCAGAAAAAAAATATACAAAAAATTCAGAACTCGTTGAATCCCTAATGCAGCTCCCGGGGAAAAGTGAGTTGGACACCCCTGGAGTAGAGGTTTATTTGAAATTAGGCAATAGGACTACAGTACTCCTGAAACTCTGCACTTGACTAGAGATTCTCATCCTCAGTCCTGGGGTGTGTAGGCTTTTGTTCCAGCCCAGCAGTAACACATCGGATTCAACTAATCACCTAATTGTTGATTTGTTGATTCAGGTGTGTTACTACTGGATTGGAGTTAAACAGTAAATACGATAGACTCCTCCCCCTCCCCACCTATAGAGGGCAGCCTTGCTCCCATTATACACTTAACTGTAAACAGGTCAGAGTGATCTCTCTGTCTCTCTCTCTCGCTCTCTCTCTCTCTCTCTCTCTCTCTATCTCTCTCTCTCTCTCGCTCTCTTTCTCTCTCTATCTCTCTCTCTCTCTCTCTCTCTCTCTCTCTCTCCCTCTCGCGTTCCTTTGCAATAAGATGAACCCATTTCATCTGCGCTGCTGTTGGGTGAATCACTAGGAGAGAACCTCCATCAGACCCAGGTGTTGCCCTCCCTGCCTGGGCTGGGTGGCTCTGGGATGGGCCTCTCTTAGAGATGGGTTGGAGGGAGGTCTTGTGTGTGTTTATGGGCCTATGCTTCTGTGTGATGTCTCAATGTGGACGGGATAATCCTATAATCTGATAACAACCCACTGTGCAGATTTGGTGATTAAAGTTCTGATGCAAACTAACGCTAGTTGCCATGGCTGCTGGATGGAGGAGAAGAGGTGAATAAATCTTGGTGTGTGTGTGTGTGTGGTGAGTCTGTGTGTGTGTGTGTGTGTGTGTGTGTGTGTGTGTGTGTGTGTGTGTGTGTGTGTGTGTGTGGTGAGTCTGTGTGTGTGTGTGTGTGTGTGTGTGTGTGTGTGTGTGGTGAGTCTGTGTGTGTGTGTGTGTGTGTGTGTGTGTGTGTCTTCTTCTGTTGTTTCTGTTCCTATCCCTATAATCCCAAAGTGTTTGTTTTCATCATCACAATAGTAGGTCTTCCTCACAGGAATTCTGATTCTGATTGACTTCATTTTAAACCACATTCAGACTGGCTGATGGAGACGGTTTCTGTAAGGTTTGTCATCATTTAATCCCACTTGAATAGACTTAAACAGAACAACAATACACCCATTGTATAGCCTGTCAATTTTCACACGATTTGTAGAATATGTTTAAATATGCACAATTATGAGTTGCTTATGTAATGCAGATAACCAACCTAAAAACATATTTGGTGAAGCTTGAACTGAGCTACCTGACTGACTGACTGACTGACTGACTGACTGACTGACTAGCCATTTGAACTGAGCTACCTGACTGACTGACTGACTGACTGACTGACTAGCCATTTGAACTGAGCTACCGGACTGACTGACTGACTGACTGACTAGCCATTTGAAATGAGCTACCTGACTGACTGACTGACTGACTAGCCATTTGAACTGAGCTACCTGACTGACTGACTGACTTACTGACTCGCCATTTGAACTGAACTACCTGACTGACTGACTGACTGACTAGCCATTTGAACTGAGCTACCTGACTGACTGACTGACTGACTAGCCATTTGAAATGAGCTACCTGACTGACTGACTGACTGACTAGCCATTTGAAATGAGCTACCTGACTGACTGACTAGCCATTTGAAATGAGCTACTTGACTGACTGACTAGCCATTTCCTTGTTGTGGTGTGTGGTGAAGGACTGACTGACTGACTGACTAGCCATTTGAACTGAGCTACCTGACTGACTGACTGACTAGCCATTTCCTTGTTGTGGTGTTGTGGTGAAGCAGTTTCTGTTATTAGATCCGACAGGAGGAAAACATCCCCACAGTAAACACTGGAGACACAGATGGATGGTTGTCGTCAGCTGTCTGAATTGAATTTCCACTATTTTACAGTCACAGTAGGCTGAAACTTGAAACACAACACCAAGGCCAGACAGCAACACGGAGGCCCTGCCGCTCAGTTTCAGCTTTGCGTTTCATTCTGTAAATATGCCGTAACATTTTACTCCTAACTGGCATTTTACAGTTAACTAAAATTTCTAGTAAACTGGTAAAAAATTTCCCGTTAACTGGTTGAACTGGTATTTACAGTCAGTATATAGTAATACAGTGGCTGGTACTTCAGCCCATTTCAAAGAATTCAGCTCAGTAGCTAACTAACCTCGTTCCCAGGCTCAGTTGCTGCTGAGGGTAGCCTAGTGGTTAGAGCGTTGGACTAGTAACTGAAAGGTTGCTATATCAAATCCCTGAGCTGACAAGGTAGAAATCTGTCGTTCTGTCCCTGAACAAGGCAGTTAACCCACTGTTCCTAGACCAGTTAATCCACTGTTCCTAGACCAATTAACCCACTGTTCCTAGACCAGTTAACCCACTGTTCCTAGACCAGTTAACCCCCTGTTCCTAGACCAGTTAACCCACTGTTCCTAGACCAGTTAACCCACTGTTCCTAGACCAGTTAACCCACTGTTCCTAGACCAGTTAACCCACTGTTCCTAGACCAGTTAACCCACTGTTCCTAGACCAGTTAACCCACTGTTCCTAGACCAGTTAACCCACTGTTCCTAGACCAGTTAACCCACTGTTCCTAGACCAGTTAACCCCCTGTTCCTAGACCAGTTAACCCACTGTTCCTAGACCAGTTAACCCACTGTTCCTAGACCAGTTAACCCACTGTTCCTAGACCAGTTAACCCACTGTTCCTAGACCAGTTAACCCACTGTTCCTAGGCCAGTTAACCCACTGTTCCTAGGCCAGTTAACCCACTGTTCCTAGACCAGTTAACCCACTGTTCCTAGACCAGTTAACCCCCCGTCATTGAAAATAAGAATTTGTTTTTAACTGACTTGCCTAGTTAAATAAAGGTAAAATAAATATAGCTTCCACAGAGAAAGAGGTGGCCAGTGGGCTAGATTAATAGCTAATGAACTACCTGGTACTAAACGGTTTGCAGTCACTGTTGTGTTCAGCCGTGTGATGTTTTCATCTTCTGACCTTCAACGGTAATGGCATTAGCCTACCAGCGAGTTTGTGGGAGTTCGCTAGCAAGCTGAGCTACGTTTAATGTGAATTTCATTATCAGCTTCCGTGGTACATTTGTTACTGTGAATCTTTTTCTAGTGAATCAACATAGACTGTGAGCTGAATGGAGACTCTACAGTAGTATCTAAGACCACAGTGAAATAGGAATCGCCATAGACAGTGAGCTGAATAGCATGGAGATTCTACAGTAGTATCTAAGACCACAGTGAAATAGGATTCGCCATAGACAGTGAGCTGAATAGCACAGAGATTTGACAGTAGTAAGCTCCTACGGTGTATTTTGGTGCTGGTCCTGTGTGGCTCAGTCGTTAAGAGCGTGACCATGGCAACGCCAAGGTCACGGGACCAGTTTCTGCTGGGATGGTAAACACACACCAAAAGTTTCCCCGCTCACTGTATTGTAAGGGCCTCTGGAGGAAAACATCTGTCAAGTAGCATACTGTAGCAATCCTCGCTAATAAGCCACTTTAAAATTCCCACCAATGTGGGTTTAACCCTATCGACGCGATTCATAGCTTGTTTGTCTTTCACGTAAGCGACCTGGGTCCCTGTCCCTCCATTCACTGTAATATATGATTTCATTGTTTTCCAGCTACACCCCTGCATACAGGGACCATTATTCACACAAACAGTGAATAGGGCAGAGTGAAGAGTAGTGGAATATGTTGATGTAAACAGTGTGTTGGTGTAGAGTTCAGGGCAGTCCTGTCAGTCTGAGTCTCATTATGATGGATAGAGGGGGAAACAGCAAGCACACAGGATTTGATAAACTGCCCTGTGTGCAACCCAGGTCCCTCTCTTCCTCTCTCTCCCTTCTTCTCCTCTCTCTCTCTCTCTCTCTCTCTCTCTCTCTCTCTCTCTCTCTCTCTCTTCCTCTCTCTCTCTCTCTATCTTCCTCTCTCTCTCTCTCTATCTTTCTCTCTCTCCCTTCTTCTTTCTTCTCTCTCTCTTTCTCTCTCTCTCTCTCTCTCTCTCTCTCTCTCTCTCTCTCTCTCTCTCTTTCTCTCTTTCTCTGTCTGTCTCTCCTCTCATTCTCTGACTCAGCTACACAGGCACAAGGGCACACACACACGTGCATGGCACACACAAACATGCACACACATCATTAATCACATGGTGGAAGTGTGTGCTTGTGTCTGTGTGTGCGTGTACGTGTTGCATGCTTACGTGTGTGAGTGATTGGCGATGTGTGATTCAGGATGGAAGAGTGTGTTTTTATTTCAGGTCCTAAATGAACCGTTGACAGGTGATTGTGTTTTTGTGGATTTACTGTAGTTGAAGCTGCTTTTAACCTTTTACTGCAGTGGGCTAAATCAGCGCCACACAGAGTGTTTCTGGGTAGTCTTAAACAAATCTACGTTGAAACAAAAGTATACACTTCACACACATGGTTATGGGCTTTAACAAAAGAAGACACCTGAACCATGTCAGATACAGAGTTGAAATGTATTACATGTTGAGTTTGCGTCCCAATATTACTCTTTATATATCTTGAACAAAAATATAAATGCAACATGTAACAATTTCAACACTTTTACTGAGTTACAGTTCAAGGAAATGGGTCAATTGAAATAAATAAATTAGGCCCTAATCTATGGATTTCACATGACTCGGCAGGGGCACAGCCATGGGTGGGCCTGGGAGGGCATAGGCCCACCACTTGGTAGCCAGGCCCATCCATTGAGGAGCCAGGCCGAGCCAATCAGAATGAGTTTTTCCCCACAAAAGGGATTTATTACAGACAGAAATACTCCTCAGTTTAATCAGCGGTCCAGGTGGCTGGTCTCAGACCATCCCACAGGTGAAGAAGCCTGATGTGGAGGACCAGGTGGCTGGTCTCAGACCATCCCACAGGTGAAGAAGCCTGATGTGGAGGACCAGGTGGCTGGTCTCAGACCATCCCACAGGTGAAGAAGCCAGATGTGTAGGTCCAGGTGGCTGGTCTCAGACCATCCCACTGGTGAAGAAGCCTGATGTGAAGGACCAGGTGGCTGGTCTCAGACCATCCCACAGGTGAAGAAGCCAGATGTGTAGGTCCAGGTGGCTGGTCTCAGACCATCCCACTGGTGAAGAAGCCTGATGTGAAGGACCAGGTGGCTGGTCTCAGACCATCCCACAGGTGAAGAAGCCAGATGTGTAGGTCCAGGTGGCTGGTCTCAGACCATCCCACAGGTGAAGAAGCCAGATGTGTAGGTCCAGGTGGCTGGTCTCAGACCATCCCACAGGTGAAGAAGCCAGATGTGGAGGTCCAGGCCTGGTGTGGTTACACATGGTCTGCGGTTGTGAGACCGGTTGGACGTACTGGCAAATTCTCTAAAACAACCTTGGAGGCGGTTTATGGTAGAGAAATGAACATTACATTCTCTGGCAACAGCTCACGTGGACATTCTTGAAGTCTGGATGCCAATTTCACGCTCCCTCAAAACTTGAGACATCTGTGGCATTGTGTTATGTGACAAAACTGCACATTTTAGAGTGGCCTTCTATTGTCTCCAGCACAAGGTGCACCTGTGTAATGATCATGCTGTTTAATATCTTCATTATATGCCACACCTGTCAGGTGGATGGATTATCTTGACAAAGGAGAAATGTTCACTAACAGGTATGTAAACAAATTTGTGCACAAAATTTGTGCGAATGGAAAAATGTTGGGATTTTTTATTTCAGCTCATGAAACATATATTATATTATATTGTTGTTCAGTATACATAACAGAAGACTAAAATATAACAAAACCGTTTGACATGTAACCACTGGATTGTCAGCATTTGATCTTATCCAATAGAAGGATTGTCATATTTTACTGTAGAAATTACATCACAATATGATAAAACATGGCCACCAAATCTGCCATCTGCCTCACACACACACACACACACACACACGCACACACACACACACACACACACACACACACACACACACACACACCACGTAGATCCCTTTAAATTGCAGTGCTTTCTCACAGAGTGTGAGCGTTCATCGACAGCATCGCGGCCAGTTGAAACTGCCTGTGCCATGGGAAAGGACGAGTGGGGACAGAGATGAACATTTAAACCAAGATGTTGACATGTTTCATTAGTGCGTCGATCATGTCTGAACTGCAGTCGTCTGTTGGTGCTGAATCATATTTAGGAACAGTATGTATATCTGGTCCTTCCCTCTCCGTTTCCAAGGACACGTTGTCTTGACTACAGGTTATTTATCTCTATCTGTGTCAACAAACACATTCTGGATGTCTTGGAAACCGTCCCCAGTTAGCCTGACTACATGTCTGGTTTCATGGTCACCAGCCCTACATGGTGGCCCTGCCAGTTGCCAGGCAACATGAAGTCAGTTTGGCTGAACTAGACTGGCAACCAGTTTGCTGTCTAGTCCTAACCCCGGTCTCTGGCCCTTGGTCAAGCCAGGATTCCCCCCCCCCCGTTGTTATAGCGAACCATGGCACTGTTTTTTACTTGACACATGTCCTGGTGTATGTTGTCTGGAACTAAATGTTTGCTGGCTTCTTGACCAGGGCTCAGATGAGATGTTAATGTCGATGTGACTTCCCTTCCACGATACACGCTGGCCCTGCCATTTGCCAGACTATAGGACGTCAGTTTGGCTGAGACACAACTAGACGGCAGCCACCGGTCTGCAAATTAGATTTCTGAAGAGAAAGTGTTGGGAGTGTTGTACGGTACTTCTGTCGTTCGCAGCATGGCCATCCTTGCCTCCTAACCCCATTCCCTGGCCCCTGGTCAAGGATGCTGCGTTGGGTCTTTGGCCCCTAGTCAAATCCACAGGATTACTCTGGGGGACTTCCAGTTCTAGTATCTCTGAGCTGCTCCAGTATGGTCATCACTATCTGGTCATGCTAAGGAGGATAGAAGTATGACTCTTTCTCTTCAAACAGCCCTAACCCTAGCCCTAACCCTAACCCTAACCCTAGCCCTAACCCATAGCCCTAACCCTAGCCCTAACCCTAACCCTAGCCCTAACCCTGACCCTAACCCCTAGCCCTAACCCCTAGCCCTAACCCCTAGCCCTAACCCTAGCCCTAACCCTTGCCCTAACCCTAGCCCTAACCCTAGCCCTAACCCTAACCCTAGCCCTAGCCCTGACCCTAGAGCTAGCCCTAACCCCTAGCCCCTAGCCCTAGCCCTAACCCCTAGCCCTAACCCCTAGCCCTAACCCTAACCCTAGCCCTAACCCTAGCCCTAGCCCTAACCCTAGCCCTAACCCCTAGCCCTAACCCTAGCCCTAGCCCTAACCCTAGCCCTAGCCCTAACCCTAGCCCTAGCCCTAGCCCTAACCCTAGCCCTAGCCCTAGCCCTAGCCAGAAGTTTATAGGAGTGTAGAATTGTAGTTGGTGCTGGCTATACTAAGTCAAGGACAGGTTGTGATGTGTCTGTGATGTGATCTGATGTCATGTCATGTGTCTGTGATGTGTCTGTGATGTGTCTGGGATGTCATGTGTTTGTGATGTGTCTGTGATGTTATCTGATGTGATGTCATGTGTCTGTGATGTGTCTGTGGTGTCATGTGTCTGTGATGTGTCTAATGTGATCTGATGGGATGTCTTGTGTCTGTGATGTGCCTGTGGTGTCATGTGTCTGTGATGTGTCTGTGAGGTTTAAGATTGCTGTTGTTCAGCTTCCCCTATTGTGTGTGTGAAGGGGATTTTAAGTAAACCCCCACTGTGCTGTGTAGCCAGCAAGGCACTCCAGGGTTTTAAGTAAACCCCCACCACTACCGATGTCTTGTCAGTCCTGTATCACCAAATACTTTACTGTCCTATATCACCAGACTTTACTGTCCTGTATCACCAGACTTTACTGTCCTGTATCAGCAGACTTTACTGTCCTGTATCACCAGACTTTACTGTCCCTTATCACCAGACTTTACTGTCCTGTATCACCAGACTTTACTGTCCTGTATCAGCAGACTTTACTGTCCTGTATCACCAGACTTTACTGTCCTGTATCACCAGACTTTACTGTCCTGTATCACCAGACTTTACTCTCCTGTATCACCAGACTTTACTGTCCTGTATCACCAGACTTTACTGTCCTGTATCACCAGACTTTACTGTTCCTTATCACCAGACTTTACTGTCCTGTATCACCAGACTTTACTGTCCTGTATCACCAGACTTTACTGTCCTGTATCACCAGACTTTACTCTCCTGTATCACCAGACTTTACTGTCCTGTATCAGAGAGTTAGGCTAGATGACCGTTCAATAGTACCTCTCTTATTCTCTGATTATCTTTCTTCCTCTCCCTTTGTATTGTGTTGTATTGTATTACGTTGAGTTGAGTTGAGTTGTGTTGTGGACTCAACGTAGATAGAGCTGTGTACAAATTATAATCCTGTTATTACCTAATTAATAGTCCAGACTGACTGGATCACAGAGAGAGAGACAGGAAGTGCTCTCCGGGCAGGATTCTCAGAACAGGATGACACACACACATCCACAGACAAACACGATCATGTGTGCAGACAGACGGATGGACAGACAGACAGACAGATGGACAGACAAGTGTACACTGAACGAGACACACACACGCACACAAACACAGATGCACCCCGGATCACATCACTACTCTAGTTTATAAGTAATATCAATGGAACTAATGTCTCAAGAGATTAAATGTTTGTGTCCAAATGGAGTGAGAAGGACTTTTGTTGGATCCGTCCACCACCTGGCTTTATTGTTAGTCAGCCAAATGTTATGTATTTCCAAACAGCAAACCCGAAACTTAACAGTTGTCTGGACCAGGGACATGTTGTGTTTATGCAACTCTATGCAACAAAAGGCTCACAATTGGACAGACAGCAGATGGTTAATGCAAAAGAAGAGCCATATAAAGCAAAACGTGACAGGCTTAGTCCTTATCCAACCCTATCAGGCCTCAGAGTGTCTCTGGTCCAGGCCTATGTCGGGTGGCTCCTGTAAAAGCAACCAAAGGTCCCTACAGAAGCTTTTCTCCTAACACCTAGGCTACAGCTGTCCATACATATGCCAACACATTCTTTAAACAAACTTTCAGACTGACCAACGGACGATAAAAAATATGTAATAATAACTTCTGAGTAGGCAACTAGAAAATGAACTTGATTGAGTTTTTGGTTTTGCTGTCTCCCGTTTCATTCCGTAAGAGAAGAGAAGCGCCATAAAAGAGAGATGTTTTTAATCAATTGAAGTCGGTGACGTTTTAGAACGTTGGAACGACGATCCGTTAAACTGCGCGCGGAATTAGAGTGCTGCAGGCAGACGATCATGTGGCTCGAGCGAAAGAAAGACCCCTGCGCGCTGAGCGGCTGAGAGCGCGGGCTTTGGACTCCGGAAGAAGGGCGATGGAATAGAATTCAACGTTGCCTGGCGACCGACCGACCGACCGACGGTCGACTGAACTATTGGGAGTCAATATGCCAACGTTTTCTGTCATGTACAAAGGAGCAGTTATCATTAGCAGGTAAACTCCGGTGAAGAGAGGAAGAGGGGAGCGGAGCAGGTGTTTGTGAAAGGATGATGATGTGCTTTACAAATCCGCTTTTTACCTTCTTGAACACGTTTTTTTTTAATATATATATATATAGGAATACTAGGCTATTATTAAAACCGTTGATGACCAGAATGTAATTTGTTTAGGCTGTCAATTTATTGAAAAACGGATTTTAAAGCGCGCCTTTGAATGATGCGTTTCAAAGCTGCTGTCCGTTTCTCCACCGCAGAAGCCCGATAGACAACAAATTATGTTTTGATAGTGCAATTCACTGTAGAATATATACTTTTTTTTTTTTGTGAACACAATATATAATGTAGTTTAAACGAATGTATTAGAAAAATGCACATTTCTTTGCAGGTTTGATCAATTACAATAATGTTTGGAGTTGTGTTGCGCCGGCTAAATTGTTGTTGATAAAGAACAAATGTAATACTAGTGTATTTTATCAAGTGTGTAGTTTATCTTTAGTGTATTTGACCCAGTGTGTAGTCTATCTTTAGTGTATTTTGCCCAGTGTGTAGTCTATCTTTAGTGTATTTTGCCCAGTGTGTAGTCTATATTTAGTGTATTTTACCCAGTGTGTAGTCTATTTTACCCAGTGTGTAGTCTATTTTACCCAGTGTGTAGTGTATTTTACCCAGTGTGTAGTCTATATTTAGTGTATTTTACCCAGTGTGTAGTCTATCTTTAGTGTATTTTACCCAGTGTGTAGTCTATATTTAGTGTATTTTGCCCAGTGTGTAGTCTATCTTTAGTGTATTTTACCCAGTGTGTAGTCTATATTTAGTGTATTTTACCCAGTGTGTAGTCTATATTTAGTGTATTTTACCCAGTGTGTAGTCTATATTTAGTGTATTTTACCCAGTGTGTACCCTATCTTTAGTGTATTTTACCCAGTGTGTAGTCTATATTTAGTGTATTTTACCCAGTGTGTAGTCTATTTTACCCAGTGTGTAGTCTATTTTACCCAGTGTGTAGTCTATTTTACCCAGTGTGTAGTGTATTTTACCCAGTGTGTAGTCTATATTTAGTGTATTTTACCCAGTGTGTAGTCTATCTTTAGTGTATTTTACCCAGTGTGTAGTATATATTTAGTGTATTTTACCCAGTGTGTAGTCTATATTTAGTGTATTTTACCCAGTGTGTACCCTATCTTTAGTGTATTTTACCCAGTGTGTAGTCTATATTTAGTGTATTTTACCCAGTGTGTAGTCTATTTTACCTAGTGTGTAGTGTATTTTACCCAGTGTGTACCCTATATTTAGTGTATTTTACCCAGTGTGTAGTCTATCTTTAGTGTATTTTACCCAGTGTGTAGTATATATTTAGTGTATTTTGCCCAGTGTGTAGTCTATCTTTAGTGTATTTTACCCAGTGTGTAGTCTATATTTAGTGTATTTTACCCAGTGTGTAGTCTATATTTAGTGTATTTTACCCAGTGTGTAGTCTATATTTAGTGTATTTTACCCAGTGTGTAGTCTATTTTACCCAGTGTGTAGTCTATTTTACCCAGTGTGTAGTCTATATTTAGTGTATTTTACCCAGTGTGTAGTCTATCTTTAGTGTATTTTACCCAGTGTGTAGTCTATATTTAGTGTATTTTACCCAGTGTGTAGTCTATATTTAGTGTATTTTACCCAGTGTGTAGTCTATATTTAGTGTATTTTACCCAGTGTGTAGTCTATTTTACCCAGTGTGTAGTCTATTTTACCCAGTGTGTAGTCTATATTTAGTGTATTTTACCCAGTGTGTAGTCTATTTTACCCAGTGTGTAGTCTATTTTACCCAGTGTGTAGTCTATATTTAGTGTATTTTACCCAGTGTGTAGTCTATTTTACCCAGTGTGTAGTCTATATTTAGTGTATTTTACCCAGTGTGTAGTCTATTTTACCCAGTGTGTAGTCTATATTTAGTGTATTTTACCCAGTGTGTAGTCTATTTTACCCAGTGTGTAGTGTATTTTACCCAGTGTGTAGTCTATATTTAGTGTATTTTACCCAGTGTGTAGTCTATATTTAGTGTATTTTACCCAGTGTGTAGTCTATCTTTAGTGTATTTTACCCAGTGTGTAGTCTATCTTACCCATTATGTAGCCTATCTTTAGTGTATTTTACCCAGTGTGTAGTCTATATTTAGTGTATTTTACCCAGTGTGTAGTCTATATTTAGTGTATTTTACCCAGTGTGTAGTCTATATTTAGTGTATTGTACCCAGTGTGTAGTCTATATTTAGTGTATTTTACCCAGTGTGTAGTCTATATTTAGTGTATTTTACCCAGTGTGTAGTCTATATTTAGTGTATTTTACCCAGTGTGTAGTCTATATTTAGTGTATTTTACCAAGTGTGTAGTCTATATTTAGTGTATTTTACCCAGTGTGTAGTCTATATTTAGTGTATTTTACCCAGTGTGTAGTCTATCTTTAGGGTATTTTACCCAGTGTGTAGTCTATATTTAGTGTATTTTACCCAGTGTGTAGTCTATATTTAGTGTATTTTACCCAGTGTGTAGTCTATATTTAGTGTATTTTACCCAGTGTGTAGTCTATCTTTAGGGTATTTTACCCAGTGTGTAGTCTATATTTAGTCTATTTTACCCAGTGTGTAGTCTATTTTACCCAGTGTGTACCCTATCTTTAGTGTATTTTACCCAGTGTGTAGTCTATATTTAGTGCATTTTACCCAGTGTGTACCCTATCTTTAGTGTATTTTACCCAGTGTGTAGTCTATCTTTAGTGTATTTTACCCAGTGTGTAGTCTATCTTTAGTCTATTTTACCCAGTGTGTAGTCTATTTTACCCAGTGTGTAGTCTATATTTAGTGTATTTTACCCAGTGTGTAGTCTATATTTAGTGTATTTTACCCAGTGTGTAGTCTATATTTAGTGTATTTTACCCAGTGTGTAGTCTATCTTTAGTGTATTTTACCCAGCGTGTATCCTATCTTTAGTCTATTTTACCCAGTGTGTAGTCTATCTTTAGTGTATTTTACCCAGTGTGTAGTCTATCTTACCCATTATGTAGCCTATCTTTAGTGTATTTTACCCAGTGTGTAGTCTATATTTAGTGTATTTTACCCAGTGTGTAGTCTATATTTAGTGTATTTTACCCAGTGTGTAGTCTATATTTAGTGTATTTTACCCAGTGTGTAGTCTATATTTAGTGTATTTTACCCAGTGTGTAGTCTATATTTAGTGTATTTTACCCAGTGTGTAGTCTATATTTAGTGTATTTTACCAAGTGTGTAGTCTATATTTAGTGTATTTTACCCAGTGTGTAGTCTATATTTAGTGTATTTTACCCAGTGTGTAGTCTATCTTTAGGGTATTTTACCCAGTGTGTAGTCTATATTTAGTGTATTTTACCCAGTGTGTAGTCTATATTTAGTGTATTTTACCCAGTGTGTAGTCTATCTTTAGGGTATTTTACCCAGTGTGTAGTCTATATTTAGTCTATTTTACCCAGTGTGTAGTCTATTTTACCCAGTGTGTACCCTATCTTTAGTGTATTTTACCCAGTGTGTAGTCTATCTTTAGTGTATTTTGCCCAGTGTGTAGTCTATATTTAGTGTATTTTACCCAGTGTGTAGTCTATTTTACCCAGTGTGTAGTCTATTTTACCCAGTGTGTAGTGTATTTTACCCAGTGTGTAGTCTATATTTAGTGTATTTTACCCAGTGTGTAGTCTATCTTTAGTGTATTTTACCCAGTGTGTAGTCTATATTTAGTGTATATTGCCCAGTGTGTAGTCTATCTTTAGTGTATTTTACCCAGTGTGTAGTCTATATTTAGTGTATTTTACCCAGTGTGTAGTCTATATTTAGTGTATTTTACCCAGTGTGTAGTCTATATTTAGTGTATTTTACCCAGTGTGTACCCTATCTTTAGTGTATTTTACCCAGTGTGTAGTCTATATTTAGTGTATTTTACCCAGTGTGTAGTCTATTTTACCCAGTGTGTAGTCTATTTTACCCAGTGTGTAGTCTATTTTACCCAGTGTGTAGTGTATTTTACCCAGTGTGTAGTCTATATTTAGTGTATTTTACCCAGTGTGTAGTCTATCTTTAGTGTATTTTACCCAGTGTGTAGTATATATTTAGTGTATTTTACCCAGTGTGTAGTCTATATTTAGTGTATTTTACCCAGTGTGTACCCTATCTTTAGTGTATTTTACCCAGTGTGTAGTCTATATTTAGTGTATTTTACCCAGTGTGTAGTCTATTTTACCCAGTGTGTAGTCTATTTTACCCAGTGTGTAGTGTATTTTACCCAGTGTGTAGTCTATATTTAGTGTATTTTACCCAGTGTGTAGTCTATCTTTAGTGTATTTTACCCAGTGTGTAGTATATATTTAGTGTATTTTGCCCAGTGTGTAGTCTATCTTTAGTGTATTTTACCCAGTGTGTAGTCTATATTTAGTGTATTTTACCCAGTGTGTAGTCTATATTTAGTGTATTTTACCCAGTGTGTAGTCTATATTTAGTGTATTTTACCCAGTGTGTAGTCTATTTTACCCAGTGTGTAGTCTATATTTAGTGTATTTTACCCAGTGTGTAGTCTATCTTTAGTGTATTTTACCCAGTGTGTAGTCTATATTAAGTGTATTTTACCCAGTGTGTAGTCTATATTTAGTGTATTTTACCCAGTGTGTAGTCTATATTTAGTGTATTTTACCCAGTGTGTAGTCTATTTTACCCAGTGTGTAGTCTATTTTACCCAGTGTGTAGTCTATATTTAGTGTATTTTACCCAGTGTGTAGTCTATTTTACCCAGTGTGTAGTCTATTTTACCCAGTGTGTAGTCTATATTTAGTGTATTTTACCCAGTGTGTAGTCTATTTTACCCAGTGTGTAGTCTATATTTAGTGTATTTTACCCAGTGTGTAGTCTATTTTACCCAGTGTGTAGTCTATATTTAGTGTATTTTACCCAGTGTGTAGTCTATTTTACCCAGTGTGTAGTGTATTTTACCCAGTGTGTAGTCTATATTTAGTGTATTTTACCCAGTGTGTAGTCTATATTTAGTGTATTTTACCCAGTGTGTAGTCTATCTTTAGTGTATTTTACCCAGTGTGTAGTCTATCTTACCCATTATGTAGCCTATCTTTAGTGTATTTTACCCAGTGTGTAGTCTATATTTAGTGTATTTTACCCAGTGTGTAGTCTATATTTAGTGTATTTTACCCAGTGTGTAGTCTATATTTAGTGTATAGTACCCAGTGTGTAGTCTATATTTAGTGTATTTTACCCAGTGTGTAGTCTATATTTAGTGTATTTTACCCAGTGTGTAGTCTATATTTAGTGTATTTTACCCAGTGTGTAGTCTATATTTAGTGTATTTTACCAAGTGTGTAGTCTATATTTAGTGTATTTTACCCAGTGTGTAGTCTATATTTAGTGTATTTTACCCAGTGTGTAGTCTATCTTTAGGGTATTTTACCCAGTGTGTAGTCTATATTTAGTGTATTTTACCCAGTGTGTAGTCTATATTTAGTGTATTTTACCCAGTGTGTAGTCTATATTTAGTGTATTTTACCCAGTGTGTAGTCTATCTTTAGGGTATTTTACCCAGTGTGTAGTCTATATTTAGTCTATTTTACCCAGTGTGTAGTCTATTTTACCCAGTGTGTACCCTATCTTTAGTGTATTTTACCCAGTGTGTAGTCTATATTTAGTGTATTTTACCTAGTGTGTACCCTATCTTTAGTGTATTTTACCCAGTGTGTAGTCTATCTTTAGTGTATTTTACCCAGTGTGTAGTCTATCTTTAGTCTATTTTACCCAGTGTGTAGTCTATTTTACCCAGTGTGTAGTCTATATTTAGTGTATTTTACCCAGTGTGTAGTCTATATTTAGTGTATTTTACCCAGTGTGTAGTCTATATTTAGTGTATTTTACCCAGTGTGTAGTCTATCTTTAGTGTATTTTACCCAGCGTGTATCCTATCTTTAGTCTATTTTACCCAGTGTGTAGTCTATCTTTAGTGTATTTTACCCAGTGTGTAGTCTATCTTACCCATTATGTAGCCTATCTTTAGTGTATTTTACCCAGTGTGTAGTCTATATTTAGTGTATTTTACCCAGTGTGTAGTCTATATTTAGTGTATTTTACCCAGTGTGTAGTCTATATTTAGTGTATTTTACCCAGTGTGTAGTCTATATTTAGTGTATTTTACCCAGTGTGTAGTCTATATTTAGTGTATTTTACCCAGTGTGTAGTCTATATTTAGTGTATTTTACCAAGTGTGTAGTCTATATTTAGTGTATTTTACCCAGTGTGTAGTCTATATTTAGTGTATTTTACCCAGTGTGTAGTCTATATTTAGTGTATTTTACCCAGTGTGTAGTCTATCTTTAGGGTATTTTACCCAGTGTGTAGTCTATATTTAGTCTATTTTACCCAGTGTGTAGTCTATTTTACCCAGTGTGTACCCTATCTTTAGTGTATTTTACCCAGTGTGTAGTCTATATTTAGTGTATTTTACCCAGTGTGTACCCTATCTTTAGTGTATTTTACCCAGTGTGTAGTCTATCTTTAGTGTATTTTACCCAGTGTGTAGTCTATCTTTAGTCTATTTTACCCAGTGTGTAGTCTATTTTACCCAGTGTGTAGTCTATATTTAGTGTATTTTACCCAGTGTGTAGTCTATATTTAGTGTATTTTACCCAGTGTGTAGTCTATATTTAGTGTATTTTACCCAGTGTGTAGTCTATCTTTAGTGTATTTTACCCAGCGTGTATCCTATCTTTAGTCTATTTTACCCAGTGTGTAGTCTATCTTTAGTGTATTCTACCCAGTGTGTAGTGTATTTTACCCAGTGTGTAGTGTATATTTAGTCTATTTTACCCCGTGTGTAGTGTATTTTACCCAGTGTGTAGTCTATCTTTAGTGTATTTTACCCAGTGTGTACCCTATCTTTAGTGTAATTTGCCCAGTGTGTAGTCTATATTTAGTGTATTTTACCCAGTGTGTAGTCTATTTTACCCAGTGTGTAGTCTATCTTTAGTGTATTTTACCCAGTGTGTAGTCTATCTTTAGTGTATTTTACCCAGTGTGTAGTCTATATTTAGTGTATTTTGCCCAGTGTGTAGTCTATATTTAGTGTATTTTGCCCAGTGTGTAGTCTATCTTTAGTGTATTTTACCCAGTGTGTAGTCTATATTTTGTGTATTTTACCCAGTGTGTAGTCTATATTTAGTGTATTTTACCCAGTGTGTAGCCTATCTTTAGTGTATTTTACCCAGTGTGTAGTCTATATTTAGTGTATTTTACCCAGTGTGTAGTCTATATTTAGTGTATTTTACCCAGTGTGTAGTCTATATTTAGTGTATTTTACCCAGTGTGTAGTCTTATCTTTAGTGTATTCTACCCAGTGTGTAGTCTATCTTTAGTGTATTTTCATAACGAGGATACAATAAACTACACTGTAATTCGAGTGTAGTCTACACAGCTCATCCGGTCAGTCACGCACCCCTCTCCATCTCTCCACGTGGGCAATGATGCAGAGAGATGGAATAGGGTTGGGTTAGTTGTGAAGACCACATACATACACAGCACTAATCTCTCCCTGCCAGCTTGTTAAAACACCACAGCCTGTATTGAGCTATTATTACACTACATGGTAGCCTATTACGGATGCATTTGGGAAGTTAATGCCAAAACCCAGTGTTATTGTATTATTTTGACCCTCTGTTAGACATTTGCTATGTAACAACGGTTCGTCCAATCTGACCTGAAACAGAACCAAAAAGGAAATCAGGATTTTAGTCTTAACTATCCCAAATCTCCAAATGAAAACGTTGAAAGGAGAATTAGTGGGGAATTTGGCAAGGCTGTTCAACGTGTTTACTTTGCAGTCCTGGTGCCAATATGAGCTGATTTTTCACAGAGAGAATAGACCAAATAGAAAATATATAGCCAGAATAGAGTTGGGATTGGTGGTAATAATAGAACAAATGGTTTCCTAAATGGTGCGTTTGGACTCTCGGTCCAGTGAGGGGCTACAGCTACAGTAGTCGATACTGGGTTGAGTCTGAAGCCATGGGTTTTGGATAAAGATATTGGCTAGTCATATTGTTTGGTTTTATTACTATGGGTCAAGGCTCCACGAGGACATACAGCAGATCCAAAACATGAGGGAAGAACCATCCAACCACAAGAATAACACTCCTGCTCTGGACATCAGAGAAGTAGATGATCTGTCCATGTCTTCTGCTCTGTGATTAGTGTACCGTGTTCCCCTCCTCTCTCCGATGATTTTCAGACATATTGCTTCCTGGCTGTGTTCACCTCCTCTCTCAGATTATTTTCAGACATATTGCTTCCTGGCTGTGTTCCCCTCCTCTCTCAGTTGAATTTCAGACATAGTACTTCTTGGCTGTGTTCCCCTCCTCTCTCAGATGATTATCAGACAGCTTTCTAGTCAATGGACAAAGACAAATCTGCTTTGTTTCTGTGTTGATTTGGGTTGTCATTTGGTGGCTACAGATTGTGTTTGGTTTATCAGTTGGGTCACAACGGTGTAACAAGGGTTAACAATTTGGTTCATAGTAGATCAGGGCTCTCCAACCATGTTCCTGGAGAGCTACTGTCCTGAAACCTACAGGAGGGTGGCTTTCCAGGAACAGGGTTGGAGTTAAAATCTATAGGAGGGTAGCTCTCTAGGAACAGGGATTGTAAACCTACAGGACTGTAGCTCTCCAGGAACAAGGTTGGAGTTAAAATCTATAGGAGGGTAGCTCTCTAGGAACAGGGTTGGAGTTAAAACCTACAGGAGGGTAGCTCTCCAGGAACAGGGTTGGAGTTAAAACCTACAGGAGGGTAGCTCTCTCCAGGAACAGGGTTGGAGTTAAAACCTACAGGAGGGTAGCTCTCCAGGAACAGGGTTGGAGTGTAAACCTACAGGAGGGTAGCTCTCCAGGAACAGGGTTGGAGTTAAAACCTACAGGAGGGTAGCTCTCTCCAGGAACAGGGTTGGAGTTAAAACCTACAGGAGGGTAGCTCTCCAGGAACAGGTTGAAGAGAACCACAGGGATTCCCCTCATTCACTGAATACCATAGTAGTAGAATGATGGATCAGTGTCTAGTATATTTGTATCTATGCTGTATGCTTATTACCAGATGGTTCAGTGTCTTGTATCTTTGTATCTACAGTTGAAGTCGGAAGTTTACATACACATTAGCCAAATACATTTAAACTCAGTTTTTCACAATTCCTAACATTTAATCCTAGTAAAAATTCCCTGTTTTAGGTCAGTTAGGATTACCACTTTATTTTAAGAATGTGAAATGTCAGAATTAGATTAGAGAGAATGATTTATTTCAGCTTTTATTTCTTTCATCACATTCCCAGGGGGTCAGAAGTTTACATACACTCAATTAGTATTTGGTAGCATTGCCTTTACATTGTTTAACCTGGGTCAAATGTTTCGGGTAGCCTTCCACAAGCTTCCCACAATAAGTTGGGTGGATTTTGGCCCATTCCTCCTGACAGAACTGGTGTAACTGAGTCAGGTTTGTAGGCCTCCTTGCTTTCACACGCTTTTTCAGTTCTGCCCACACATTTTCTATGGGATTGAGGTCACGGCTTTGTGATGGCCACACCTTTACTTTGTTGTCCTTAAGCCATTTTGCCACAACTTTGGAATTATGCTTGGGGTCATTGTCCATTTGTAAGACCCCATTTGTGACCAAGCTTTAACTTCCTGACTGATGTCTTGAGATGTTGCTTCAATATATCCACATCATTTTCCTGCCTCATGAAGCCATCTATTTTGTGAAATGCACCAGTCCCTCCTGCAGCAAAGTACCCCCACAACATGATGCTGCCACCTCCATGCTTCACGGTTGGGATGGTGTTCTTCGGCTTGCAAGGCCCCCCCATTTTCCTCCGAACATAACGATGGTCATTATGACCAAACAGTTCTATTTTTGTTTCATCAGACCAGAGGACGTTTCTCCAAAAAGTACGATCTTTGTCCCCATGTGCAGTTGCAAACCATAGTCTTGCTTTTTAATGGTGGTTTTGGAGCAGTGGCTTCTTCCTTGCTGAGCGGCCTTTCCAGGTTATGTCGATATAGGACTCGTTTTACTGTGGATATAGATACTTTTGTACCTGTTTCTTCCAGCATCTTCACAAAGTCCTTTGCTGTTGTTCTGGGATCGATTTGCACTTTTTGCACCAAAGTACGTTAATCTCTATGAGACAGAACGCGTCCCCTTCCTGAGCGGTATGACGGCTGCGTGGTCCCATGGTGTTTATACTTGCGGACTATTGTTTGTACAGATGAACGTGGTACCTTCAGGTGTTTGGAAATTGCTCCCAAGGATGAACCAGACTTGTGGAGGTCTACAATTTTTTTCTGAGGTCTTGGCTGATTTCTTTTGATTTTCCCATGATGTCAAGCAAAGAGGCACTGAGTTTGAAGGTAGGCCTTGAAATACACCCACAGGTACATCTCCAATTGACTCAAATGATGTCAATTAGCCTATCAGAAGCTTCTAAAGCCCTGACATAATTTTCTGGAATTTTCCAAGCTGTTTAAAGGCACAGTCAACTTAGTGTATGTAAACGTCTGACCCACTGGAATTGTGATACAGTGAATTATAAGTGAAATAATCTGTCTGTAAACAATTGTTGGAAAAATGACTTGTGTCATGCACAAAGTAGATGTCCTAACCGACTTGCCAAAACTATAGTTTGTTAACAAGACATTTGTGGAGTGGTTGAAAAATGAGTTTTAATGACTCCAACCTAAGTGTATGTAAACTTCCAACTTCAACTGTATATTGTATGCTTACTGCCGCATGGTTCAGTGTCTAGTATCATTGTATCTATGCTGTATTCTTAGTGCCACATGGTTCAGTGTCTAGTATCTTTGTATCTATGCTGTATGCTTACTGCCACATGGTTCAGTGTCTAGTATCTTTGTATCTATGCTGTATGCTTTCTGCCACATGGTTCAGTGTTTGTGTCACTCCTCTCCACTCAAATATGTTAATCAGAAATGTCTAGTCAGTGGACGAAGATGGCTGCTTTGTTTCTCTATTGCCAGTTGGTGGAGGAGGTGGTGGGTTGATGTTCTGTTAAACTTTGAATCCCACAGCTCTAAGACTCTAAGAATCAATGATTTGGTTCTAGAAGAGCAGAGAAGACTGAATGTTCCAGCCTCCAAGTGCTGAAGTGGTGCTCTTTATCTTCATAAAGGTCCTCTATTAGGCCTGAATAGATAATAATATCTGTAGTAGACCTATAGTAAGTCATTGTGATGAGGTTTATATTCATAAAGGTCCTCTATTAGGCCTGAATAGATAATAATATCTGCAGTAGATCTATAGTAAGTCATTATGATGAGGTTTATATTCATCAGGTAAAGGTCCTCTATTAGACCTGAATAGATAATAATATCTGCAGTAGACCTATAGTAAGTCATTATGATGAGGTTTATATTCATAAAGGTCCTCTATTAGGCCTGAATAGATAATAATATCTGCAGTAGATCTATATTAGGTCATTGTGATGAGGTTTATCTTCATCAGGTAAAGGTCCTCTATTAGACCTGAATAGATAATAATATCTGCAGTAGATCTATATTAGGTCATTGTGATGAGGTTTATCTTCATCAGGTAAAGGTCCTCTATTAGACCTGAATAGATAATAATATCTGTAGTAGACCTATAGTAAGTCATTATGATGAGGTTTATATTCATAAAGGTCCTCTATTAGGCCTGAATAGATAATAATATCTGTAGTAGACCTATAGTAAGTCATTGTGATGAGGTTTATCTTCATCAGGTAAAGGTCCTCTATTAGACTTGCATACTACCAGAAGTACTCTACCATTCATCAACACAAAAAAACTACTGTTTCTTCTTCTTCTCAATGCTCTCCTAAAGAACACATTCCTCCCTATGACTCCCTTCTTTCCAAACATTCACTTTCTATCCCTAAAATCAACGTTTGGTCTACCCACTTTCACCAACGACTTCAACACTCAACCCTCGAATAACAGTGACTTGCTTGGTTCATTTGTACGTACGTCAAACCTCTCATTGTCTTAGTTACGGGAGTCTTTTGTCCTCTGTGACGTGTCCATGGAGCCTCTCACGCTGAAATATTGATATTCCCCACTGCCCCGGGGGGCTGAATCAGAAGGCTAGATCCCATACCTCGAGAGATTGTCCCCGGGGGGCTGAATCAGAAGGCTAGATCCCATACCCCGAGAGATTGTCCCCGGGGGCTGAATCAGAAGGCTAGATCCCATACCCCGAGAGATTGTCCCCGGGGGGCTGAATCAGATGGCTAGATCCCATACCCGAGAGATTGTCCCTGGGGGGCTGAATCAGAAGGCTAGATCCCATACCCGAGAGATTGTCCCCGGGGGGCTGAATCAGAGGGCTAGATCCCATACCCCGAGAGATTGTCCCCGGGGGGCTGAATCAGAAGGCTAGATCCCATACCCCGAGAGATTGTCCCCGGGGGGCTGAATCAGAAGGCTAGATCCCATACCCCGAGAGATTGTCCCCGGGGGGCTGAATCAGAAGGCTAGATCCCATACCTCGAGAGATTGTGCAGACAGTGCAGATTGTCATTGCTTACCAGTACCTCCATGGTTCACACAGAGAACAAAAGGCCAATAGAGAAACACAGGTGAATTTGTGTCTGTTGGAAAGCTGACAGACAGTACCTGTTTTTTCCTTTAGGATTTAGCCTGTGCTTATCTCTATTCCGTTTATTTTTAAACCTAAAAAAAAAAAAAACCCTCATAAGTATACCCATGAATCAAAATCAAATTATATTTGTCACATACAACAGGTGTACTGTGAAACGCTTACTTAACCAACAATGCAGTTGAAGAAGTAGAGGTAAGACAATATTTAGTAAATAAACTACAGTAAAGACTGATGCAGCCACCACCACCATGAAGAGTGCTACTCATTGATGTGTTGTGTTGGTTTTGCCCCCAAAAATAAGGCTTTTTATTCAGGAAAAAAAATTCACTTTATTTGCCACATTTTTTTGCAAGTACTTTTTTTGTACCTTATTGCAGACATGATGCATGTTTGTAATATTTGTATTAGTATTGTGGAGTAACTATAATGTTGTTGATCCATCCTCAGTTTTCTCCTATCACAGCCATTAAACTCTGTAACTGTTTTAAAGTCACTATTGACCTCATGGTGAAATCCCTGAGTGGTTTCCTTCCTCTCCGGCAACTGAGTTCGGAAGGATGCCTGTATCTTTGTAGGGACTGGGTGTATTGATACACCATCCAAAGTGTAATTAATAACTTCACCATGCTCAAAGGGATATTCAATGTCTGCTTTTTTAAATTTGTACCCATCTTTTTACCCATCTTTTACCCATCTTTTACCCTACTAATAATGTAGGTGCCCTTTGCGAGTCTTTGGAAAACCTCCCTGATCTTTGTGGTTGCATCTGTGCTTGAAATTCACTGCTCAACTGATGGACCTTATAGATAATTGTATGTGTGGGGTACAGAGATGGGTTAGTCATTCAAATGTAATTATTGTACACTGACTGAGTCCATACAAATCATTATGTGACTTGTTAAGCAAATGTTTACTCCTGAGCTTATTTAGGCTCGATATAACAAAGTGTTTATTGGGTTATTGACTCAAGACATTTAATCTTTTCATTTGTAATGAATTTATAAACATTTCTAAAAACATAAATCCACTTTGACATTATGGGGTTTTGTGTGTAGATCAGTGACACACAATCTCAATTGAATCCATGTTCTGATTGGCCAGTGAGGGGCCAAGCATCGACACACCTACAGCTTATTTACTCATCAAAGCTCAGCCTTTTCGCGCCACGTCCCGGTCTTGCACTCATAATTCCCGCTATGAAAATAGCAAAAAATATCTCTGACACCCCCCCCCCCCCCCCCCCCCCCCGACCTACAGCGCTACAGCCAGTGCTGATATTTACAATGATGCTCTAGTGGCCTGGTGGTGTTCTGGAATCTGTGAAACCAGGAAATGTGTGTACTGTATAATGGAGATGTATATTGGTTACTGCTCTGGGGTCAATTAGTTTGTTTCTTTGTTGTCAAACCTTGGATAATCAATGTAAAGCTGATGTTGGTGATTCACTTTGTTTCATTTTCTCTTCCCCTTCTCCGTTCCCGTTTTCCTCACCTCAAACTCCTCTCCTCTCCTCTCCTCTCCTCTCCTCTCCTCTCCTCTCCTCTCCTCTCCTCTCCTCTCCTCTCCTCTCCTCTAGGACACTAATGGGTCCGTATGGGGTAGATCGTGCCGTTCATGAAATAGAATTTACCGACTGTGAGAATGGACTGGGTAAGTCTGTAACACATTCTATCCCACAACACACTCAGCTAGCTACAGTACTGACCAGTGGTGTAGCGGTGCTTGGAGAAGTGGGTATACTCACATTTTGACAAAACTTTGCCGAACAGCCCATTCTATTTACTGACTGTGAGAATGGTCTGGGAAAGTCTAGAACACATTCTATTTACTGACTGTGAGAAGACTGGACTGGGAAAGTCTAGAACACATTCTATTTACTGACTGTGAGAAGACTGGACTGGGAAAGTCTAGAACACATTCTATTTACCGACTGTGAGAATGGTCTGGGAAAGTCTAGAACACATTCTATTTACTGACTGTGAGAAGACTGGACTGGGAAAGTTTAGAACACATTCTATTTACCGACTGTGAGAATGGTCTGGGAAAGTCTAGAACACATTCTATTTACTGACTGTGAGAATGGTCTGGGAAAGTCTAGAACACATTTTATTTACTGACTGTGAAAAGACTGGACTGGGAAAGTCTAGAACACATTCTATTTACTGACTGTGAGAAGACTGGACAGGGAAAGTCTAGAACACATTCTATTTACTGACTGTGAGAAGACGGGTCTGGGAAAGTCTAGAACACATTCTATTTACTGACTGTGAGAAGACGGGTCTGGGAAAGTCTAGAACACATTCTCTTTACTGACTGTGAGAATGGTCTGGCTAAGTGCCTTCCCCATTCTGTTCTACAACACACTTGTTAACTACAGTCTAGAGCTGACATCATCATGGAACAGTAGAACCACAGAATTAGAATGAACAATGTTGCTGTAACAGGACAGGTGTGTTCTAATCATTCTAATTATATTAGTGCAGCATATACATGCAGAGTGAACACATGTTCCTTCCATGTTCTGTGAGTACTGGATCTATACTGTAGGTTAACCTGTCACAGATCTACGTGTTCTGGATCTATACTGTAGGTTAACCGGTCTATGTAGATCACAGAGACATGGTCTATGAGTACTGAATCTATACTGTAGGTTAACCTGTCACAGATCTATGAGTACTGAATCTATACTGTAGGTTAACCTGTCACAGATCTACGTGTTCTGGATCTATACTGTAGGTTAACCGGTCTATGTAGATCACAGAGACATGGTCTATGAGTACTGAATCTATACTGTAGGTTAACCTGTCACAGATCTATGAGTACTGAATCTATACTGTAGGTTAACCTGTCACAGATCTACGTGTTCTGGATCTATACTGTAGGTTAACCTGTCACAGATCTACGTGTTCTGGATCTATACTGTAGGTTAACCGGTCTATGTAGATCACAGAGACATGGTCTATGAGTACTGGATCTATACTGTAGGTTAACCTGTCACAGATCCATGAGTACTGGATCTATAATGTAGGTTAACCTGTCACAGATCTACGTGTTCTGGATCTATACTGTAGGTTAACCTGTCACAGATCTATGAGTACTGGATCTATACTGTAGGTTAACCGGTCTATGTAGATCACAGAGACATGGTCTATGAGTACTGGATCTATAATGTAGGTTAACCTGTCACAGATCTACGTGTTCTGGATCTATAATGTAGGTTAACCTGTCACAGATCTATGAGTACTGAATCTATACTGTAGGTTAACCTGTCACAGATCTACGTGTTCTGGATCTATACTGTAGGTTAACTTGTCTATGTAGATCACAGAGACATGGTCTATGAGTACTGGATCTATACTGTAGGTTAACCTGTCACAGATCCATGAGTACTGGATCTATAATGTAGGTTAACCTGTCACAGATCTACGTGTTCTGGATCTATACTGTAGGTTAACCTGTCACAGATCTATGAGTACTGGATCTATACTGTAGGTTAACCTGTCACAGATCTATGAGTACTGGATCTATACTGTAGGTTAACCTGTCACAGATCTACGTGTTCTGGATCTATACTGTAGGTTAACCTGTCACAGATCTATGAGTACTGGATCTATACTGTAGGTTAACCTGTCACAGATCTACGTGTTCTGGATCTATACTATAGGTTAACCTGTCACAGATCCATGAGTACTGGATCTATAATGTAGGTTAACCTGTCACAGATCTATGAGTACTGGATCTATACTGTAGGTTAACCTGTCACAGATCTATGAGTACTGGATCTATAATGTAGGTTAATCTGTCACAGATCTATGAGTACTGGATCTATAATGTAGGTTAACCTGTCACAGATCTATGAGTACTGGATCTATACTGTAGGTTAACCTGTCACAGATCTATGAGTACTGGATCTATACTGTAGGTTAACCTGTCACAGATCCATGAGTACTGGATCTATAATGTAGGTTAATCTGTCACAGATCTATGAGTACTGAATCTATACTGTAGGTTAACCTGTCACAGATCCATGAGTACTGGATTTATAATGTAGGTTAATCTGTCACAGATCTATGAGTACTGGATCTATACTGTAGGTTAACCTGTCACAGATCTATGAGTACTGGATCTATAATGTAGGTTAATCTGTCACAGATCTATGAGTACTGGATCTATACTGTAGGTTAACCTGTCACAGATCTATGAGTACTGGATCTATAATGTAGGTTAACCTGTCACAGATCTATGAGTACTGGATCTATACTGTAGGTTAACCTGTCACAGATCTATGAGTACTGGATCTATACTGTAGGTTAACCTGTCACAGATCCATGAGTACTGGATTTATAATGTAGGTTAATCTGTCACAGATCTATGAGTACTGGATCTATACTGTAGGTTAATCTGTCACAGATCTATGAGTACTGGATCTATAATGTAGGTTAATCTGTCACAGATCTATGAGTACTGGATCTATACTGTAGGTTAACCTGTCACAGATCTATGAGTACTGGATCTATAATGTAGGTTAATCTGTCACAGATCTATGAGTACTGGATCTATACTGTAGGTTAACCTGTCACAGATCTATGAGTACTGGATCTATACTGTAGGTTAACCTGTCACAGATCTATGAGTACTGGATCTATACCGTAGGTTAACCTGTCACAGATCTATGAGTACTGGATCTATAATGTAGGTTAACCTGTCACAGATCTATGAGTACTGGATCTATAATGTAGGTTAACCTGTCACAGATCTATGAGTACTGGATCTATACTGTAGGTTAACCTGTCACAGATCTATGAGTACTGGATCTATAATGTAGGTTAACCTGTCACAGATCTATGAGTACTGGATCTATACTGTAGGTTAACCTGTCACAGATCTATGTGTTCTGGATCTATACTGTAGGTTAACCTGTCTATATAGATCAAGTGGCAGGAAAACTAGTACAGGGTTTAGTACATGTCCATAGACAGACTGAAACAGAC
This sequence comes from Oncorhynchus mykiss, assembly GCF_013265735.2. Taxonomy (NCBI): domain Eukaryota; kingdom Metazoa; phylum Chordata; class Actinopteri; order Salmoniformes; family Salmonidae; genus Oncorhynchus; species Oncorhynchus mykiss. The sequence goes on from NC_048576.1 coordinate 98,483,163, forward strand.
AGACTGTAGATAACAGTTACCAGTGTTTTAGAGCTAGTCTGTGTGTGTGTGTGTGTGTGTGTGTGTGTGTGTGTGTGTGTGTGTGTGTGTGTGTGTGTGTGTGTGTGTGTGTGTGTGTGTGTGTGTGTGTGTGTGTATGTGTGTGTATGTGTAGTAGAGAAGTGAGACATGTGGTGAGGCTTTAACCGCTGAGTTCTGTCCTGCCAGGATAATGACAAGAAGATCAGTTGTTTACTACAATCGTCCTCAGTTCACTCCCCGGGACAGCACAAGGCTACAGACACATCACACACACATGTATACACACAAACACACACACACACACACACACAAACACACACACACACACACACACACACACACACACACACACACACACACACACACACACACACACACACACACACACTGTATTCTCAAAGTCCTCCCACTAAGATATCGTGGTCATGGTGAATAGGCATGGTAAATAAGACAGTTGTCCCTACACAGCAAAACACATCACCCTGGTTGCTGTATAGATAGATACATGTTGTAAATCATATCCTGACTGTCCTGGACTTGGTATGCAGACACACAGTCGTACAAAATGGAGTCGGCACCACCAAGCCTTAGAGGTCCTGCCTTCTGTGTCCATTCATCTGTAGTAGACCAGAACGACCCACAAGTAAAGTACATTTAGAGTTGACCTCCTCTTCCTCTCTTTAGAGTTGACCTCCTCTTCCTCTCTTTAGAGTTTACCTCCTCTTCCTCTCTTTAGAGTTTACCTCCTCTTCCTCTCTTTAGAGTTCACCTCCTCTTCCTCTCTGTTGAGTTCACCTCCTCTTCCTCTCTTTAGAGTTCACCTCCTCTTCCTCTCTTTAGAGTTCACCTCCTCTTCCTCTCTTTAGAGTTGACCTCCTCTTCCTCTCTTTAGAGTTGACCTCCTCTTCCTCTCTTTAGAGTTGACCTCCTCTTCCTCTCTGTTGAGTTCACCTCCTCTTCCTCTCTTTAGAGTTCACCTCCTATTCCTCTCTTTAGAGTTCACCTCCTCTTCCTCTCTTTAGAGTTGACCTCCTCTTCCTCACTTTAGAGTTCAACTCCTCTTCCTCTCTTTAGAGTTGACCTCCTCTTCCTCTCTTTAGAGTTGACCTCCTCTTCCTCTCTTTAGAGTTGACCTCCTCTTCCTCTCTTTAGAGTTCACCTCCTCTTCCTCTCTTTAGAGTTCACCTCCTCTTCCTCTCTTTAGAGTTGACCTCCTCTTCCTCTCTTTAGAGTTGACCTCCTTTTCCTCACTTTAGAGTTGACCTCCTCTTCCTCTCGTTATAGTTGACCTCCTCTTCCTCTCTTTAGAGGTCACTTCGTCTTGATGTGTCTGAGTCCTGTGGTCTCTACAAGCTGTTTCATCTCTTATATTATGGGATGTCTCATCATGGGAAGAGGACGTGAATGTCCCTGACACCCTGACAGAACTACACCCTGACAGAACTACATAATGACAGAACTACACCCTGACAGAACTACACCCTGACAGAACTACATAATGACAGAACTACACCCTGACAGAACTACATAATGACAGAGCTACATAGTGAGAGAGAAAACACCCTGACAGAGAGAGGGAGGACCTAAGCATATCAAAGAAGTAGAGAGAGAGAGAGAGAGGAGAGAGAGGAGAGAGAGGACAAGGAGAGGAGGAAAGGAGCGAAGGAAGAGCAACTCCCAAAACCTGATCTCAGAAAATTAACATGCTCCTCTCGCTCCAAACTCAATTAGCGCTAACATATTGTCTGCCTGGAAAGAGCAGACTAGCCCTGAGCTACACAGGTACTGCTCTAATGGATGGAGTGTGTGTGTGTGTGAGTGGTGTGTGTGTTTGTGAGTGTGTGTGTGCGGGTGTGTGTGTGCGGGTGTGAGTGGTGTGCGAGAGAGTACGAGAAAGTATATTCCATTTTGTTATGACTCAAGCGATACATTTCTGTCCGTTCTACAGGTAACTCCCCAAATAAAGGAAACACTTGAATAAATGAGGGTTACATAGTATTTTGAAAGCATGGGGTGCTTCCACACAGGAAGCTCCAGTCACTTGTAGAGTCTATGCCAAGGCGCATTGAAGCTCTTCCGGTTGCTCGTGGTGACCAAGACACTTTATGTTGATGTTTCCTTTATTTGAGCAGTTACCTGTAGCAGCAGGCTACACGGAGAATGGAACATTCTAGTTAGGGGAAACAGGGGAAACTAGTTAGGGGAAACGGGGGAAACTAGTTAGGGGAAATGGGGGAAACGGGGGAAACTAGTTAGGGGGAACGGGGGAAACTAGTTAGGGGAAACGGGGGAAAACTAGTTAGGGGGAACGGGGGAAACTAGTTAGGGGGAACGGGGGAAACTAGTTAGGAGAAACGGGGGAAACAAGTTAGGGGAAACGGGGGAAACTAGTTAGGGGAAAAGGGGGAAACTAGTTAGGGGAAACGGGGGAGACGGGGGAAACTAGTTAGGGGAAACGGGGGAAACTAGTTAGGGGAAACGGGGGAAACTAGTTAGGGGAAACGGGGGAAACGGGGGAAACTAGTTAGGGGAAACGGGGGAAACTAGTTAGGGGAAACGGGGGAAACTAGTTAGGGGAAACGGGGGAAACTAGTTAGGGGAAACGGGGGAAACTAGTTAGGGGAAACGGGGGAAACTAGTTAGGGGAAACGGGGGAAACTAGTTAGGGGAAACGGGGGAAACTAGTTAGGGGAAACGGGGGAAACTAGTTAGGGGAAACGGGGGAAACTAGTTAGGGGAAACGGGGGAAACTAGTTAGGGGAAACGGGGGAAACTAGTTAGGGGAAACGGGGGAAACGGGGGAAACTAGTTAGGGGGAACGGGGGAAACTAGTTAGGGGGAACGAGGGGAAACTAGTTAGGGGGAACGGGGGGAAACTAGTTAGGGGAAACGGGGGAAACTAGTTAGGGGAAACGGGGGAAACTAGTTAGGGGAAACGGGGGAAACTAGTTATGGGAAACGGGGGAACGGGGGAAACTAGTTAGGGGAAACGGGGGAAACTAGTTAGGGGAAACGGCTCGAGTCGCGCAAAATGGATTATAAGATTGAGGATAAAGTTTGGAATGACACAATTTCATGTGTACAACATTTAAAGACCTGCATCACTATACTGAGATCTTTATTTCGTATTTGGGTGTTCTTGGAGCCTTTCTTCAGGTGTCTGGACCCTTTTAATAACATTCTATTGACATCAAAAATAGAGATTTGGTCGTAAAAAACAACTTCTCCTTTAATCCATGTTTTATAGCCTAATCCCACAAAGGTGACACTGCCTGACATAACACCCTATTCACGATATAGTGCATGACTGTTTTGACCAGAACCCATAGCTAGAGCAGGGATACAGCACATATAGACCAAGGTGAATGAGCGGACAGGAAGTGGGGTTTTGATCTGGCCAGGCAGCTGGTGTGTACGTCCTTGGTGACAGGTCAGAACCCCTGCAGTTTGTTTTGTCTCTGAGGCATTATGCTAAGATGCCTGCTGAAACCACCCACTTATGACCCCCACCACTACCGCCCCCCTCCAGCCACGATCCTCATCCAACCTCCTCCACTATACTAAGCCCTCATACGGCCTGATCCAATGAACTAATTGTCCATTAAGTTGTGGAATGTTTAGCAACAATGGAAGTGGATGAGGCAGATTGATTGTTTGATATATTAGAAACATGACATTCATTCCACTACAGATATATTAGAAACATTACATTCATTCCAATACAGATATATTAGAAACATTACATTCATTCCAATACAGATATATTAGAAACATGACATTCATTCCAATACAGATATATTAGAAACATGACATCCATTCCAATACAGATATATTAGAAACATGACATTCATTCCAATACAGATATATTAGAAACATGACATTCATTCCAATACAGATATATTAGAAACATGACATTCATTCCAATACAGATATATTAGAAACATTACATTCATTCCAATACAGATATATTAGAAACATTACATTCATTCCAATACAGATATATTAGAAACATGACATTCATTCCAATACAGATATATTAGAAACATGGCATTTATTCCAATACAGATATATTAGAAACATGACATTCATTCCAATACAGATATATTAGAAACATGACATTCATTCCAATACAGATATATTAGAAACATGACATTCATTCCAATACAGATATATTAGAAACATGACATTTATCCCAATACAGATATATTAGAAACATGACATTCATTCCAATACAGATATATTAGAAACATGACATTCATTCCAATACAGATATATTAGAAACATGGCATTCATTCCAATACAGATATATTAGAAACATGACATTCATTCCAATACAGATATATTAGAAACATGACATTCATTCCAATACAGATATATTAGAAACATGACATTCATTCCAATACAGATATATTAGAAACATGACATTCATTCCAATACAGATATATTAGAAACATGACATTTATCCCAATACAGATATATTAGAAACATGACATTCATTCCAATACAGATATATTAGAAACATGACATTCATTCCAATACAGATATATTAGAAACATGGCATTCATTCCAATACAGATATATTAGAAACATGACATTCATTCCAATACAGATATATTAGAAACATGACATTCATTCCAATACAGATATATTAGAAACATGGCATTCATTCCAATACAGATATATTAGAAACATGACATTCATTCCAATACAGATATATTAGAAACATGACATTCATTCCAATACAGATATATTAGAAACATGGCATTCATTCCAATACAGATATATTAGAAACATGGCATTCATTCCAATACAGATATATTAGAAACATGACATTTATCCCAATACAGATATATTAGAAACATGACATTCATTCCAATACAGATACACTTAAGTATCAAAAGTATCAAAACTATTTTCATATTCCTTATATAAAGCCAACCAGGAAGCACCGTTTTCTTGTTTTTTAAAAAATGTACAGATAGCCAGGGGCATGCTCCAACACTCAACCATAATTTACAAACAAAGCATGTGTTTAGCCAGGTATTAACCATGTATAGGCCCATCTATAGACCCATCTATAGACCAATAGTCAGGTATTACCCATCTATAGACCCATCTATAGAACCATAGCCAGGTATTAACCATCTATAGACCAATAGTCAGGTATTACCCATCTATAGACCCATCTATAGACCCATAGTCAGGTATTAACCATCTATAGACCCATAGTCAGGTATTAACCATCTATAGACCCATCTATAGACCCATAGTCAGGTATTCACCATCTATAGACCCATCTATAGACCCATAGTCAGGTATTAACCATCTATAGACCCATCTATAGACCCATAGTCAGGTATTACCCATCTATAGACCCATCTATAGACCCATAGTCAGGTATTACCCATCTATAGAACCATAGTCAGGTATTAACCATCTATAGACCCATAGCCAGGTATTACCCATCTATAGACCCATAGTCAGGTATTAACCATCTATAGACCCATCTATAGACCCATAGTCAGGTATTAACCATCTATAGACCCATCTATAGACCCATAGTCAGGTATTAACCATCTATAGACCCATCTATAGACCCATAGTCAGGTATTAACCATCTATAGACCCATCTATAGACCCATAGTCAGGTATTAACCATCTATAGACCCATCTATAGACCCATAGTCAGGTATTACCCATCTATAGACCCATCTATAGACCCATAGTCAGGTATTAACCATCTATAGACCCATCTATAGACCCATAGTCAGGTATTACCCATCTATAGAACCATAGTCAGGTATTAACCATCTATAGACCCATCTATAGACCCATAGCCAGGTATTAACCATCTATAGACCCATCTATAGACCTATAGTCAGGTATTAACCATCTATAGACCCATCTATAGACCCATCTATAGACGCATCTATAGACCCATAGCCAGGTATTAACCATCTATAGACCCATAGCCAGTTATTAACCATCTATAGACCCATCTATAGACCCATAGTCAGGTATTAACCATCTATAGACCCATAGTCAGGTATTAACCATCTATAGACCCATCTATAGACCCATAGTCAGGTATTAACCATCTATAGACCCATAGCCTGTTATTAACCATCTATAGACCCATCTATAGACCCATAGCCAGGTATTAACCATCTATAGACCCATCTATAGACCCATAGTCAGGTATTAATCATCTATAGACCCATAGTCAGTTATTAACCATCTATAGACCCATCTATAGACCCATAGTCAGGTATTAACCTTCTATAGACCCATCTATAGACCCATAGCCAGGTATTAACCATCTATAGACCCATCTATAGACCCATAGTCAGGTATTAACCATCTATAGACCCATCTATAGACCCATCTTTAGACCCATAGCCAGGTATTAACCATCTATAGACCCATCTATAGACCCATAGTCAGATATTAACCATCTATAGACCCATCTATAGACCCATAGCCAGGTAATAACCATCTATAGACCCATAGCCAGGTATTAACCATCTATAGACCCATAGCCAGTTATTAACCATCTATAGACCCATCTATAGACCCATAGTCAGGTATTAACCATCTATAGACCCATCTATAGACCCATCTATAGACCCATCTAAAGACCCATAGCCAGGTATTAACCATCTATAGACCCATCTATAGACCCATAGTCAGGTATTAACCATCTATAGACCCATCTATAGACCCATAGCCAGGTATTAACCATCTATAGACCCATCTATAGACCCATAGTCAGGTATTAACCATCTATAGACCCATAGTCAGGTATTAACCATCTATAGACCCATAGTCAGGTATTAACCGTCTATAGACCCATCTATAGACCCAAAGTCAGGTATTAACCATCTATAGACCCATAGTCAGGTATTAACCATCTATAGACCCATCTATAGACCCATAGTCAGGTATTAACCATCTATAGACCCATAGTCAGGTATTAACCATCTATATAGACCCATAGTCAGGTATTAACCATCTATAGACCCATCTATAGACCCATAGCCAGGTATTAACCATCTATAGACCCATAGCCAGGTATTAACCATCTATAGACCCATAGTCAGGTATTAACCAACTATAGACCCATCTATAGACCCATAGTCAGGTATTAACCATCTATAGACCCATCTATAGACCCATAGTCAGGTATTAACCATCTATAGACCCATCTATAGACCCATAGTCAGGTATTAACCATCTATAGACCCATCTATAGACCCATCTATAGACCCATAGCCAGGTATTAACCATCTATAGACCCATCTATAGACCCATAGTCAGGTATTAACCATGTAGGACCACACTGAAAATAGGATGGCATTTGGGAGACAGGCATACATATACAGCAACCGCTTGACACACACACACACACACACACACACACACACACACACACACACTTTTAATAACCTGAGGCAACCATTAAGTTACCTTTTGTTGTAATTACCATGTAGTAAAGTTCATCGGTGGTTGTTGTTGGCCTGTTACCTGGGCAACACTTCCTTATAGTTCACCTCAGTCCCAAAAAAACAGTTGAGAGTCCAGGAGTGTCTCTGTAGAATATACATACACTGTATACTATCAGTACATTGCTTATGTAGCCATTATTTAAACTGCAGTGGTATTAGTATGCTAATTTACATTACAAAGGCTTTGTGAAGGGTTACCTGAGTTTCTGTATCCCCTCAAGGCTGTTGGAGACGAGTGCTTTAGTTGTGTAGGTTTAACTCATGCTATGTTATTGACACAGATAGGCCTGTTGATGTAAAGAGAATGTACAGAATTCCCACCACTATTGTGTCAGCATACAGAGATATCTCTGCTGTTCTGCACAATGACTGAAGAACAAGGTCAACTCTCCAAACTTCATCAACTTCAGTGGATGGGATCAGTTTTTTGTCGTTCAATTGGAGAAGACTCTACTGTTCTTCCTGAGACAGCTTTCAGCTCAGAGTCATTACTAACCCAGTGACAGACAGACAGACAAACAGACAGTAGTTAAACATGTATAGGCCACTATTAAACAGCCCTCTGTTCTATGAGTCATTACTAACCCAGTGACAGACAGACAGTAGTTAAACATGTATAGGCATGTATGATGTATATGCATGTAACATGTATATTAAACAGCCCTCTGTTCTATGGTGTTATTTTCCCCCTCAGGGATCAAAGTGATTGGAGGAATGAAGGAGTTAACGGGAGAGGAGTTTGGAGTCTACGTGAAAAGGATTTTACCAGGTGGCCTTGCTTCAAGTGATGGTAAGTGTCTTTCTATGTAGAAAGAGAACGGGTGGCGATGGCAACAGTAACACAGGTTTTTATTTTTTTTAATTGAACCTTTATTTAACTAGGCAAGTCAGTTAAGAACACATTCTTATTTACAACGATGGCCTACCAGGGAACAGTGGGTTAACAGCCAGCAGCATACCACCCTGCATACCACTGCTGGCTTGCTTCTGAAGATAAGCAGGGTTGGTCCTGGATGGGAGACCAGGTGCTGCTGGAAGTGGTGTTGGAGGGCCAGTAGGAGGCACTCTTTCCTCTTGTTTAAAAAAATATCCCAATGCCCCAGGGCAATGATTGGGGACACTGCCCTGTGTTGGGTGCTGTCTTTCGGATGGGATGTTAAACAGGTGTCCTGACTCTCTGAGGTCATTAAATGATCCCATGGCACTTGTTATAAATCACTGTATATCATTGAGACAGTAGAAGTGTCCCTCCATTATAAATCACTGTTTATCATTGAGACAGTGGAAGTATCCCTCCATTATAAATCACTGTTTATCATTCAGACAGTGGAAGTGTCCCTCCATTATAAATCACTGTTTATCATTCAGACAGTAGAAGTGTCCCTCCATTATAAATCACTGTTTATCATTCAGACAGTAGAAGTATCCCTCCATTATAAATCACTGTTTATCATTCAGACAGTAGAAGTGTCCCTCCATTATAAATCACTGTTTATCATTCAGACAGTAGAAGTGTCCCTCCATTATAAATCACTGTTTATCATTGAGACAGTAGAAGTGTCCCTCCATTATAAATCACTGTTTATCATTCAGACAGTAGAAGTGTCCCTCCATTATAAATCACTGTTTATCATTGAGACAGTAGAAGTGTCCCTCCATTATAAATCACTGTTTATCATTCAGACAGTGGAAGTATCCCTCCATTATAAATCACTGTTTATCATTCAGACAGTAGAAGTATCCCTCCATTATAAATCACTGTTTATCATTCAGACAGTAGAAGTGTCCCTCCATTATAAATCACTGTTTATCATTGAGACAGTAGAAGTGTCCCTCCATTATAAATCACTGTTTATCATTCAGACAGTAGAAGTGTCCCTCCATTATAAATCACTGTTTATCATTCAGACAGTAGAAGTGTCCCTCCATTATAAATCACTGTTTATCATTCAGACAGTGGAAGTGTCCCTCCATTATAAATCACTGTTTATCATTGAGACAGTAGAAGTGTCCCTCCATTATAAATCACTGTTTATCATTGAGACAGTAGAAGTATCCCTCCATTATAAATCACTGTTTATCATTCAGACAGTGGAAGTATCCCTCCATTATAAATCACTGTTTATCATTCAGACAGTAGAAGTATCCCTCCATTATAAATCACTGTTTATCATTCAGACAGTGGAAGTATCCCTCCATTATAAATCACTGTTTATCATTCAGACAGTAGAAGTATCCCTCCATTATAAATCACTGTTTATCATTCAGACAGTAGAAGTGTCCCTCCATTATAAATCACTGTTTATCATTGAGACAGTAGAAGTATCCCTCCATTATAAATCACTGTTTATCATTCAGACAGTAGAAGTATCCCTCCATTATAAATCACTGTTTATCATTCAGACAGTGGAAGTGTCCCTCCATTATAAATCACTGTTTATCATTCAGACAGTGGAAGTGTCCCTCCATTATAAATCACTGTTTATCATTCAGACAGTAGAAGTATCCCTCCATTATAAATCACTGTTTATCATTGGTCTGTGTTTCAGTCCCCTAACCGAAACCGACAGGCTTCTCTGGTCTGTGGCTCTGGTCTGTGTTTCAGTCCACTAATCGACAGGCCACTCTGGTCTGTGGCTCTGGTCTGTGTATCAGTCCACTAACCAACAGGCCACTCTGGTCTGTGGCTCTGGTCTGTGTTTCAGTCCACTAACTGACAGGCCACTCTGGTCTGTGTTTCAGTCCACTAACTGACAGGCCACTCTGGTCTGTGGCTCTGGTCTGTGTTTCAGTCCACTAACTGACAGGCCACTCTGGTCTGTGTTTCAGTCCACTAACTGACAGGCCACTCTGGTCTGTGTATCAGTCCACTAACTGACAGGCCACTATGGTCTGTGTATCAGTCCACTAACTGACAGGCCACTCTGGTCTGTGGCTCTGGTCTGTGTTTCAGTCCACTAACCGACAGGACACTCTGGTCTGTGTTTCAGTCCACTAACTGACAGGCCACTCTGGTCTGTGTTTCAGTCCACTAACTGACAGGCCACTCTGGTCTGTGTTTCAGTCCACTAACTGACAGGCCGCTCTGGTCTGTGGCTCTGGTCTGTGTTTCAGTCCACTAACTGACAGGCCACTCTGGTCTGTGTTTCAGTCCACTAACTGACAGGCCACTCTGGTCTGTGTTTCAGTCCACTAACTGACAGGCCACTCGGGTCTGTGGCTCTGGTCTGTGTTTCAGTCCACTAACTGACAGGCCACTCTGGTCTGTGTTTCAGTCCACTAATCGACAGGCCGCTCTGGTCTGTGTTTCAGTCCACTAACTGACAGGCCACTCGGGTCTGTGGCTCTGGTCTGTGTTTCAGTCTGCTAACTGACAGGCCACTCTGGTCTGTGTTTCAGTCCACCAACCGACAGGCTGCTCTGGTCTGTGTTTCAGTCCACCAACCGACAGGCCACTCTGGTCTGTGGCTCTGGTCTGTGTTTCAGTCCACTAACCGACAGGCCGCTCTGGTCTGTGGCTCTGGTCTGTGTTTCAGTCCACTAATCGACAGGCCACTCTGGTCTGTGTTTCAGTCCACTAACCGACAGGCCACTCTGGTCTGTGTTTCAGTCCACTAATCAACAGGCCACTCTGGTCTGTGTTTCAGTCCACTAACTGACAGGCCGCTCTGGTCTGTGGCTCTGGTCTGTGTTTCAGTCCACTAACTGACAGGCCACTCTGGTCTGTGTTTCAGTCCACTAACCGACAGGCCACTCTGGTCTGTATTTCAGTCCACTAATCGACAGGCCACTCTGGTCTGTGTTTCAGTCCACTAACCGACAGGCCACTCTGGTCTGTGTTTCAGTCCCCTAATCGACAGGCCACTCTGGTCTGTGTTTCAGTCCACTAATCGACAGGCCACTCTGGTCTGTGTTTCAGTCCACTAATCGACAGGCCACTCTGGTCTGTATTTCAGTCCACTAATCGACAGGCCACTCTGGTCTGTGTTTCAGTCCACTAATCGACAGGCCACTCTGGTCTGTATTTCAGTCCACTAATCGACAGGCCACTCTGGTCTGTGTTTCAGTCCACTAACCGACAGGCCACTCTGGTCTGTGTTTCAGTCCCCTAATCGACAGGCCACTCTGGTCTGTGTTTCAGTCCACTAATCGACAGGCCACTCTGGTCTGTGTTTCAGTCCACTAATCGACAGGCCACTCTGGTCTGTATTTCAGTCCACTAATCGACAGGCCGCTCTGGTCTGTATTTCAGTCCACTAACCGACAGGCCGCTCTGGTCTGTGTTTCAGTCCCCTAACCGACAGGCCACTCTGGTCTGTGTTTCAGTCCACTAACTGACAGGCCACTCTGGTCTGTATTTCAGTCCACTAATCGACAGGCCGCTCTGGTCTGTATTTCAGTCCACTAACCGACAGGCCGCTCTGGTCTGTGTTTCAGTCCCCTAACCGACAGGCCACTCTGGTCTGTGTTTCAGTCCACTAACTGACAGGCCACTCTGGTCTGTGTTTCAGTCCCCTAACCGACAGGCCACTCTGGTCTGTGTTTCAGTCCACTAATCGACAGGCCGCTCTGGTCTGTGTGTTTTGGATGTGGTTTCTCTACTTGGTCCCTGAAATGAAGGATTGCAGAAAAGGGCAGCAACAGTCGCTGATAAGTACTGCATCTCAAATGGCACCCTATTCCCTACATAGTGCACTACTTTAGACCAGAGCTGGCACCCTATTCCCTACATAGTGCACTACTTTAGACCAGAGCTGGCACCCTATTCCCTACATAGTGCACTACTTTAGGGCTCTGGACAAAAGCAGTGCACTATGTAGGGAATAAGGTCCCGTTTGGGACACAGATAACTACTGGGTAGTAGTTATCACATGGTGTGATTAAATTGCTTTGATCCCTGTGATTTGGGACAGCTTTCGCACTAATGACCAAAGAAGAGCAATCTCATTATTGTGAATGAAGGCCTGGGAAAATCCATCAGACTCAGAAGTCAGAAAGGGTTTGCATCCCAAATGGCACCCTATTCCATATTTAGTGCACTACTTTTGACCAGAAGCCTATGTGCTCTGTGGGTAAAAGTAGTGCACTAAATTGGGAATACAGTGCCATTTGGGACACATGGGGTTTGGAGTGAAGTGGTTTCACTGGAACAGAGAGTTCCTAGAATAAACTATTATTCATCGGAAGGAAGGGTTACTGAGGTCACAACCTTGGGCCATGTTTCATTCCAGAAGTTTGTCTTTCTTCCTGTCCTCGTTCGCTCCCTATTGAAGATCTGACAGGACTGGATAGGGGAAAGCAATATGGCGGAAAAGGAAGATGATGAAGATAGCTGTTTTCTTAGGCAGAGCGCAGGGGCTTCGGGAAACAGCAACAAGCGCTTCCAGCAGATACATTTTCTATCACAATAAAACCAATTGAAACCAAGGAAGATCTAGTAGTGGACAACATATCTAGGCAGAGTGAGTTGAGCTTCTAATTGCTCGATTAACTCATATAGCCCTCAGGAAATACAGCTAACTACTTATAGCCCTCAGGAAATACAGCTAACTATTACCTATAGCCCTCAGGAAATACAGCTAACTACTACCTATAGCCCTCAGGAAATACAGCTAACTATTACCTATAGCTCTCAGGAAATACAGCTAACTACTACCTATAGCCCTCAGGAAATACAGCTAACTATTACCTATAGCCCTCAGGAAATACAGCTAACTACTACCTATAGCTCTCAGGAAATACAGCTAACTATTACCTATAGCTCTCAGGAAATACAGCTAACTACTATCTATAGCCCTCAGGAAATACAGCTAACTATTACCTATAGCCCTCAGGAAATACAGCTAACTATTACCTATAGCTCTCAGGAAATACAGCTAACTATTACCTATAGCCCTCAGGAAATACAGCTAACTACTACCTATAGCCCTCAGGAAATACAGCTAACTACTACCTATAGCCCTCAGGAAATACAGCTAACTACTACCTATAGCTCTCAGGAAATACAGCTAACTATTACCTATAGCTCTCAGGAAATACAGCTAACTACTACCTATAGCCCTCAGGAAATACAGCTAACTATTACCTATAGCCCTCAGGAAATACAGCTAACTACTACCTATAGCCCTCAGGAAATACAGCTAACTATTACCTATAGCCCTCAGGAAATACAGCTAACTACTACCTATAGCCCTCAGGAAATACAGCTAACTACTACCTATAGCCCTCAGGAAATACAGCTAACTACTACCTATAGCTCTCAGGAAATACAGCTAACTATTACCTATAGCTCTCAGGAAATACAGCTAACTATTACCTATAGCCCTCAGGAAATACAGCTAACTATTACCTATAGCCCTCAGGAAATACAGCTAACTACTACCTATAGCCCTCAGGAAATACAGCTAACTACTACCTATAGCCCTCAGGAAATACAGCTAACTATTACCTATAGCCCTCAGGAAATACAGCTAACTACTTATAGCCCTCAGGAAATACAGCTAACTACTACCTATAGCCCTCAGGAAATATAGCTAACTACTACCTATAGCCCTCAGGAAATACAGCTAACTACTACTTTAATGTATACGTACAGGCTGTGGTGTAAGTGGCTCATGTGTGTGTGTGCGTGTGCGTGTGCGTGTGTGTGTGTGTGTGTGTGTGTGTGTGCGTGTGTGTGTGTGTGTGTCCAGCATCATCCCAGTGCGTAGTACTATCAGTGTTAATACCTCTGAAGGGTAGGATTAAACAGGTCTGTCTCGATCTCTTCCTGTCTTCCTCTGTTACCATGGAAACTTACTACAGTGTCAGTATAGATAGAGGTCTATGTGAGTACAGACTCTGTTACCATGGAGACTTACTACAGTGTCAGTATAGAGGTGTATATGAGTACAGACTCTGTTACTATGAAGACTTACTACAGTGTCAGTATAGAGATCTATATGAGTACAGACTTTGTTGCTATGGAGACTTACACCAGTGTCAGTATAGAGGTCTATATGAGTACAGACTGTTACTATGGAGACTTACTACAGTGTCAGTATAGAGGTCTATATGAGTACAGACTGTTACTATGGAGACTTACTACAGTGTCAGTATAGAGGTCTATATGCGTACAGACTGTTACTATGGAGGCTTACTACAGTGTCAGTATAGAGGTCTATATGAGTACAGACTCTGTTACTATGGAGACTTACTACAGTATCAGTATAGAGTGTCTATATGAGTACAGATCTGTTATCAGCTGTTGTCAGACACAAGTGCATCTCGAAAAACGAATATCTTCTTGAATAGTGGTGCAGTGAATTCTACCAGATGAAAAGTCGAAATGAGTATGACATCCTAGCATTTAAAGCAAACTCATTTTTCAAAAAAAGTCCTCGCACTATAAAACATTGTATTTTCTTCTACCCAGAAGACCTACTAAGTCTGGGTATTTGGACTGTTAAAACATGGTTATTTAAAATAAGTTATGTAGAACATGCTCTCTGCTACAGATCATATCAGATAAACTCATCAAGTCTTTTAGACCAGTGACTTATGTAACTTGTCCCTTTTGGGCTCCAGAAATTGACTAAATTAATCAAATGTACCATTGTTACTAGCCCTACTGTAGTGAATGGAACTAACTGCAATTGCTATGATGTACAGTTTGCACAACTCTGTGTTATATCATATTGTAATGAACTGAGGGAGAAGGACCAGGTCTCTACTGGGTCGTGATCCCAGATTGGTTATATCATATCGTAATGAACTGAGGGAGAAGGACCAGGTCTCTACTGGGTCGTGATCCCAGATTGGTTATATCATATCGTAATGAACTGAGGGAGAAGGACCAGGTCTCTAGTGGGACGGGATCCCAGATTGGTTATATCATATTGTAATGAACTGAGGGAGAAGGACAAGGTCTCTAGTGGGTCGTGATCCCAGATTGGTTATATCATATCGTAATGAACTGAGGGAGAAGGACCAGGTCTCTAGTGGGTCGTGATCCCAGATTGGTTATATCATATCGTAATGAACTGAGGGAGAAGGACAAGGTCTCTAGTGGGTCGGGATCCCAGATTGGTTATATCATATCGTAATGAACTGAGGGAGAAGGACCATGTCTCTAGTGGGTCGGGATCCCAGATTGGTTATATCATATCGTAATGAACTGAGGGAGAAGGACCAGGTCTCTAGTGGGTTGGGATCCCAGATTGGTTATATCATATCGCAATGAACTGAGGGAGAAGGACCAGGTCTCTAGTGGGTCGGGATCTCAGATTGGTTATATCATATCGTAATGAACTGAGGGAGAAGGACCAGGTCTCTAGTGGGTTGCGAACATAGATCGCCTGGTCCAAAGAGAAAGGCCCTAGCTAGACACAATCCCAATAAGGTTATCCCCGAGGAAGAGATAGTAATGTGTTTATCATATAGAGTCGTTAAATTACTCCACTTCCAAACAATCTCCTCTAGGGTTGTGTCTGATTTGGTACCCTATTCACTATGTAGTGAACTACTTTGGACAAGGGCACTTGGAGGGCTTTGGTCAAAGTAGTGCACTATATATAGGAAATAGGGTGCCATTTCAGATGCATCCTAGGTTGAGCTCATGAACCAGTGAGTGACAGGAGAAGTGGTTGTGGTGACATCTCATCTCTCAGGATGGTATCACTGATGAACTGTTTGTTCTGAGGTCAGTTCTGGTGGGATAAAGAGATAGAGACATATCACTGATTAACTGTTCTGAGGTCAGTTCTGGTGGGATAAAGAGATAGAGACATATCACTGATTAACAAGTCTCCTTCAGCGGTCAAGGAAGGTCCAGGAAGGGCCCTCTCAATAGTTTTCATCTCTTTGTTTACTCTTAGTCTATGCCGTCTACAGATTGTATACTCCCCTTAAGTGCTCTTCTTACTTTCCCTTGTTTGGTAGAGACGTGATTAGTGTTGTCACGATACCAGCCAATAGGGCTCCTGTAATTTATATCAGATTTAAAATACCTGGGCCCTATTCACAAAGCCTCTCAGATTAGGAGTGCTAATCTAGGATCAGTTTTGCCTATTAGATAATATTGAATAAGACAGGTGGATACCAGATCCTAGATGAGCTCTCCCAGTCTGAGAGGCTTTGTGAACACAGGCCCTGGTTTGTTATGCTTAGATATTCCAGGTAAAAGGTGCCCCCTGAACTCTGGGTCGTCTGCCCGCCACAAGACCATTAGCCCGCTGAGCTATAGTTTGGGGAGCCAAAAACAAGTTTTCGGGACTCTTGACTGAGGCAAGGTTACTCATCGTACAAGCAGGATTTTCACTGAACCAACCTCTCTTATACTTCATATTCTGATGACATCATATGATGTGATTAATACATCCTCACCTTGATGACATCACTGTTTGACCTGTGACCTTGTGTTGACCTCTCACCTCACCAGGACACCTTCAGGCGGGAGACCAGATCTTGGAGGTGAATGGGGAGAGTTTACTAGGGGTCACCAGTGAAAGGTAGGTTCAACAATAAAAAAAAAAAAACTCTCTCTTCATTGGAAAAATACCAAAAAGACCAGTGAAATTTGTGTTGATGTCGTCAAGACATTAACTTTTTTGTTTTTCTGTTATTGTTTTATAACAGAGCAGTAGACGTTCTGAGATCAGCGTCCTCGAGCAACCAAATGCGCCTTCTGATCGCCAGAGACGAGGAAGCCAGGTAGGCCCTGAGCACCGCGTCTAGATATGAGATGCACACGACCACGTATCATTGGCCACATTCTGTAGGCTTAGTGTCAATACACTTAATCACAACTTTAGCGTCAACACAAATTGGGTCGCTGATGTTGAGGGTCTGTTATCCGCATTTGTGTCTGAAGTCTGAATGTCAGCTATCAGGTGTTTTTTGTCGGTTTGGAACTCCAATCGTGCTCCATGTCCATCTGTATCCCTGAATGTCCTTTATCTCTCAACTTGGCCTGCCTGTCCTCCTCCTCTTCCTCCCTCTCCTCCTCCTACTCCTCCTCCTTCTCGTCCTCCTCCTCTCAAAAATGTTGATTATTAAAAAGATGCCATTTTTTTTAATTATTCAAAGTAAAAATGAATGATTTAGTTGATAAACCAGAAGGTTGGCAAGGCGCTGAGCGTTTCTTTGGCTATGAATAACCCTGGCAGTGGCATGGGGGACATTTTGGGAAGGGTTTTTGGGCTGGGATGCCCTCGCTCCGCCTCAGGCACTTCTTCTTCTTCCTACCTTTCTCTCCACCCCGGGCAGCAACAACAGGATGAATGGAAAGACATTTAGTACAGACTGTTAATCCAAACTGATGAACCTGTGAACTTGCTACGCTGATCCTCAGCACGAGGGCCCCACAAGGGTGCGTGCTCAGCCCCCTCCTGTACTCCCTGTTCACACATGACTGCGTGGCCACGCACGTCTCCAACTCAATCATCAGGTTTGCAGACAACACAACAGTAGTAGGCCTGATTACGAACAATGATGAGACAGCCTACAGCGAGGAGGGGAGGGCCCTGGTGAAGTGGTGCCAGGAAAATAACCTTTCCTTCAACGTTAACAAAACAAAAGGAGCAGATTGTGGACTTCAGGAGATAGCAGAAATCAGGTTTTCATCAAGGATCTTTGCTCCGTTCATCTTTCCCTTGATCCTGACTATTCTCCCAGTCCATGCCGCTGAAAAACATCCCCACAGCATGATGCTGTCCCACAGTATGATGCTGCCACCACCATGCTTCACTGTAGGGATGGTGCCAGGTGTCCTCCAGACATGATGCTGCCACCACCATGCTTCACCGTAGGGATGGTGCCAGGTGTCCTCCAGACATGATGCTGCCACCACCATGCTTCACCGTAGGGATGGTGCCAGGTTTCCTCCAGATGTGACGGTTGGCATTCAGACCAAAGAGTTCAAACTTGGTTTCATCAGACCAGAGAATCTTGTTTCTCAAGGTCTGACAGTCCTTTAGGTGCCTTTTGGCAAACTCCAAGCGGGCTGTCATGTGCCTTTCACTGAGGAGCGGCTTCCATCTGGCCACTCTAACATAAAGGCCTGATTGGTGGAGTGCTGCAGAGATGGTTGTCCTTCTGGAAGGTTATCCCATCTCCTCAGAGGAACTCTGGAGCTCTGCCAGAGTGACCATTGGGTTCTTGGTCACCTCCCTGACCAAGGCCCTTGTCCCTAGATTGCTCAGTTTGGTCCGGCGGCCAGCTCTAGGAAGAGTCTTAGAGTGGTTCCAAATGATGGAGGCGACTGTGTTCTTGGGGACCTTCAATGCTCCAGATCTGTGCCTCGACAAAGAGCTCTACGTTCTTTAAATGTTTTAAGGATTTGTGTGTATTGTTTGGTAATGCTCGGTATTGCTGCACTGTTATCCCTAGAAACATAAGCATCTGCAAAATATGTGTATTTAACCAGTAACATTTGATTTGATTTGAAAGTCAGGGAAGGGAGGGAACCACATCACACAGCAAACACAGTCAAATCTAACTTTTACTACGTGATGAAGTCTTGATTTGCTCTAAACAGCCCGTGGAAGGTTATATCTGTCAAAACATTAACAGAGAGAAAGAACCTGCATCCCCCACTCATCATATTCTGCCATCTGGTAGCCTATTGTTTTTAGCATTTAACATTTAGCCAGGTTGCTAATCTAACCACGATGCCATAGCAACAGCCGACCGGGTGGTCAGTTTTGACATTGTGAGTCAGCATGAAACCAGGTCACACTAGCTGTCACGCACGCACACACACACACACGCACACACACGCACGCACGCACACACGCACACACACGCACACACACGCACACGCACACACACACCCACACACACACACACACACAATTAGGCAGGCTATACAGGCTACAGAGTGTTCAAGCTACAGGCAGAAGAGGCAGGCTACAGGCAGGAAAGCTGCAGGCTACAGACAGAAAAGCAGGCTACAGGCAGGAAAGCAGGCTACGGGCAGGAAAGAAGGTTACATACAGTGAGGCATGCTACTGGCTACAGGTGGGAAAGCAGGCTACAGGCAGGAAAGCAGGCTACAGGCAGGAACGCAGGCTACTGGCAGGAAATCAGGCTACAGGCAGGAAAGAAGGTTACATACAGTGAAGCATGCTACTGGCTACAGGTGGGAAAGCAGGCTACAGGCAGGAAAGCAGGCTACAGGCAGGAACGCAGGCTACTGGCAGGAAATCAGGTTACAGGCAGGAAAGCAGGCTACAGACAGGAAAGCAGGCTACAGGCAGGAAAGCGGACTACATGCAGAAAAGCAGGCTACAGGCAGAAAATCAGGATACAGGCAGGAAATTAGGCCACAGACAGGAAAGCAGGTTACATTCAGGAAAGCAGGCTACAGGCAGGAAAGCAGGCTACTGGCAGGAAATCAGGCTACAGGCAGGAAATCAGGATACAGACAGGAAAGCAGGTTACATTCAGGAAAGCAGGCTACAGGCAGGAAAGCAGGCTACTGGCAGGAAAGCAGGCTACTGGCAGGAAATCAGGCTACAGGCTACAGGTAAGAAAGCAGGCTACAGGCAGGAAAGCAGGCTACTGGCAGGAAAGCAGGATACAGGCAGGAAAGCAGGAAACAGACAGGAAAGCAGGCTACAGGCGGGAAAGCGGACTACATGCAGGAAAGCGGACTACAGACAGGAAAGCAGGCTACAGGCAGGAAAGCAGGCTACAGACAGGAAAGCAGGCTACAGACAGGAAAGCAGGCTACAGGCAGGAAAGCAGGCTACAGACAGGAAAGCAGGCTACATGCGGGAAATCAGGCTACAGGCTACAGGTAGGAAAGCAGGCTACAGGCTATAGGCAGGAAAGCTACAGGCAGGAGAGGCAGGAAAGCAGGCTACAGACAGGAAAGCAGGCTACAGGCGGGAAAGCAGGCTACAGACAGGAAAGCAGGCTACATTCTACAGGCAGGAAAGCAGGCTACAGACAGGAAAGCAGGCTACAGGCGGGAAAGCAGGCTACAGACAGGAAAGCAGGCTACAGGCAGGAAAGCAGGCTACAGACAGGAAAGCAGGCTACAGGCAGGAAAGTAGGCTACAGACAGGAAAGCAGGCTACAGGCAGGAAAGGAGGCTCATGAGATGAGCCTGTGCTTCTCACATCGTTCTATAATCTGTGTTCTGTGCCTTAACCAACATTCAGAGCTCAGAGCTCAGCACACAGGCCAAGACAGGAGGGATGGAGAGGAGGAGAGGAGGAGACAGGAGGGGAAAGGAGAGGAGAGGAGGAGACAGGAGGGGAAAGGAGAGGAGAGGATGGAGGGATTATGCCTTTCCATTTCTGTTCCTTCCTCTCTTCATCTCTCTCGCTCTAATCCCCCTCTCCCTCTCTCTAATTCTTTCCCCCTATTCTCCCTCGTTCTGTATCTCCTCCATGCTATTTGGGTCCACTGCGCAGTAATATTAACCTGGCTGTTAAAGTCTTAGTACCATTGATCTGTGATGAGAGGGGGTCAGAAATAGAAAGGGAATATGAAGCTAGAACCAACCTCTATTTAACCAGGGAATCCTGTTGAAATGAACACTTACAATATAACTAACCATGAAGCTAGAACCAACCTCTATTTAACCAGGGAATCCTGTTGAAATGAACACCTTACAATATAACTAACCATGAAGCTAGAACCAACCTCTATTTAAGCAGGGAATCCTGTTGAAATGAACACTTACAATATAACTAAATGTAGACTAAATATAGACCCAACATTTAAAACCCCCAAATTGATATTTATTTACAGTAACTCAATGGCTCTAGTTCTTCATTCCCATTAGTGAGACTCCAGACTGCTAGAGATGGTGTCTTTGGTGTTAGCCACCTTAACCACCAGTCAGTCCCGCTAGTGACATCAGATCACCACGTGACCCTATGTGACCTCCGAGGTTGTTAATCCGTCTGTCCCAGCAGCCCATCCTGATGGTGATATGAAGGAAGACACTGGACAGTCCCCTGCAGTGAGGTTAAATATACCAGACATCCAGACTGGACATTCCCCTGCAGTGAGGTTAAATATACCAGAGATTCAGACAGGACATTCCTCTGCAGTGAGGTTAAATATACCAGAGATTCAGACTGGACATTCCCCTGCAGTGAGGTTAAATATACCAGAAATTCAGACTGGACATTCCCCTGCAGTGAGGTTAAATATACCAGAGATTCAGACTGGACATTCCCCTGCAGTGAGGTTAAATATACCAGAGATTCAGACTGGACATTCCCCTGCAGTGAGGTTAAATATACCAGAGATTCAAACTGGACATTCCCCTGCAGTGAGGTTAAATATACCAGAGATTCAGACTGGACATTCCCCTGCAGTGAGGTTAAATATACCAGAGCTGATCAGAGCAGTCTAATCCCTCCTGTATGGGGTCAGAGAGGGTACATCCTTCCTGTCTGGGGTCAGAGAGGGTACATCCTTCCTGTCTGGGGTCAGAGAGGGTACATCCTTCCTGTCTGTGGTCGGAGAGGGGACATTCTTCCTGTCTGGGGTCAGAGAGGGGACATCTTATCTGGGGGTCAGAAAGGGGACATCCTTCCTGTCTGGGGGTCTTCTCCAAATGAGTCTGGATCTGAGAACCTCCCCTATGAGTTCTAGAACGCAAACACATTCTAACCGTTCTGATTGGTCCCAGAAACCGATGGCCAGAACACGTGGGTAAAGTGGCGTTGTTAAAATTCTTCATTGGCTTTAATACTCTGATTGGTTTGTTTTGTACAACACCCCTCATTTTGACATCACCACAAATGACTTCAATGATGGCCGTCTCAGACTGAGTACGTAGCGAACATAGAGGAAGAATTCAGTTGGAGTCGCCAGGCAACAGGAAAGATACTGCTGACCCATAACTGACAGTCAAATCAAAACAAATGAAATGTTATTTGTCACATGCGCAGAATACAACAGGTGGACGGACTGTAGACCTTACCGTGACATGCTTACTTACAAGTGATTAATCAACAATGCAGTTCAAGAAATAGAGTTTAGCCCCGACCCCTTACCCTCGACCCCTTACCACCGACCCCTTACCCCCGACCCCTTACCCCGACCCCTTACCACCGACCCCTTACCCCCGACCCCTTACCACCGACCCCTTACCCCCGACCTCTTACCACCGACCCCTTACCCCCGACCCCTTACCACCGACCCCTTACCACCGACCCCTTACCCCCGACCCCTAGGAAGGTGTAGACCATACGTCAGTGTTAGCTGCTTCTGGTCCAGGTGGGGAATCTGCAATAAGGACTGGATATAGGAAGATGATACAGGAAGAGGAAGACATTAAATCTGGGGCGGCAGGGTCGGAACGGTTGCAAGTTCAAACCCCCGAGCTGACAAGTTACAAATCTGTCGTTCTGCCCCTGAACAGGCAGTTAACCCACTGTTCCTAGGCCGTAATTGAAAGAATAAGAATTTGTTCTTAACTGACTTGCCTAGTTCAATATAGGTAAAATTGTAAAAAAAAAAAATCTATGCGCAAGTGAGACGAAAAACCACCTTTCCTCTACAGTTGTTACAGAAAAAAGCATATTAAACCAAGCAGTGCCCGTCATTCCAAGAATATCTCAGATTTGATTAAGGAATCATTCAGTGGATGTACCTGGTCACGGAAATCCGTCCACAATCCAATTTATTTTTAAGATCATAACAATGACACTGAGGGAATACCAGGAAATGTTCTCTCTCTCTCTCGCTCTCTCTCTCTCTCTCTCTCTCTATCCCCCACTCTCTCCCTCTCCCTCTCCCTCTCTCTCTCTCTATCCACCACTCCCTCTCTCTCTCTCTCTCTCTCCCCCCTCTTTCTCTCTCTCCCTTCTCCTCTATCTCTCTCTGTCTCTCTCTCTTTCTCTCTCTCTCTCTCCCCCTCTTTCTCTCTCTTTCTCTCTCTCTCTCTCTCCCCCTCTTTCTCTCTCTTTCTCTCTTTCTCTCTCTCCCTACTCTTTCTCTTTCTCTCTCTCTCTCTCTCTCTCTCTCTCTCTCTCTCTCGCTCTCTCTCTCTCTCTCTCTCTCTCAGTGTATTAAGCCTCCATTCTAGAGCCAACAACAATGGGATTAGTGGGTGATAGTGTGTATTCAGCAGGGGAGCTACACAGCAACACCTTTACAGAACACACTTTCACCCTTATACTGTAGCTGTTGATATTCTATATATTTATATATCTATATATTCAGCTTTATCTGGAAGGGTCATTTAGGGGTTATTTGGGGTGTGAGATAGTGGGTGTGATATGATTTGGGGTTCTTTGGGGTGTGAGATAGTGGGTGTGATATGATTTGGGGTTCTCTGGGGTGTGAGGTAGTGGGTGTGATATGATTTGGGGTTCTGTGGGGTGTGAGGTAGTGGGTGTGATATGATTTGGGGTTCTGTGGGGTGTGAGGTAGTGGGTGTGATATGATTTGGGGTTCTGTGGGGTGTGAGATAGTGGGTGTGATATGATTTGGGGTTCTGTGGGGTGTGAGGTAGTGGGTGTGATATGATTTGGGGTTCTGTGGGGTGTGAGATAGTGGGTGTGATATGATTTGGGGTTCTTTGGGGTGTGAGGTAGTGGGTGTGATATGATTTGGGGTTCTGTGGGGTGTGAGATAGTGGGTGTGATATGATTTGGGGTTCTGTGGGGTGTGAGGTAGTGGGTGTGATATGATTTGGGGTTCTGTGGGGTGTGAGGTAGTGGGTGTGATATGATTTGGGGTTCTGTGGGGTGTGAGATAGTGGGTGTGATATGATTTGGGGTTCTGTGGGGTGTGAGGTAGTGGGTGTGATATGATTTGGGGTTCTGTGGGGTGTGAGATAGTGGGTGTGATATGATTTGGGGTTCTGTGGGGTGTGAGATAGTGGGTGTGATATGATTTGGGGTTCTGTGGGGTGTGAGATAGTGGGTGTGATATGATTTGGGGTTCTGTGGGGTGTGAGATAGTGGGTGTGATATGATTTGGGGTTCTTTGTGGTGTGAGATAGTGGGTGTGATATATTTGGGGTTCTTTGGGGTGTGAGATAGTGGGTGTGATATATTTGGGGTTCTTTGTGGTGTGAGATAGTGGGTGTGATATGATTTGGGGTTCTGTGGGGTGTGAGGTAGTGGGTGTGATATGATTTGGGGTTCTGTGGGGTGTGAGATAGTGGGTGTGATATGATTTGGGGTTCTTTGGGGTGTGAGATAGTGGGTGTGATATGATTTGGGGTTCTGTGGGGTGTGAGATAGTGGGTGTGATATGATTTGGGGTTCTGTGGGGTGTGAGATAGTGGGTGTGATATGATTTGGGGTTCTGTGGGGTGTGAGATAGTGGGTGTGATATGATTTGGGGTTCTGTGTGGTGTGAGATAGTGGGTGTGATATGATTTGGGGTTCTGTGGGGTGTGAGATAGTGGGTGTGATATGATTTGGGGTTCTTTGGGGTGTGAGATAGTGGGTGTGATATGATTTGGGGTTCTGTGGGGTGTGAGATAGTGGGTGTGATATGATTTGGGGTTCTTTGCGGTGTGAGATAGTGGGTGTGATATGATTTGGGGTTCTTTGTGGTGTGAGATAGTGGGTGTGATATGATTTGGGGTTCTTTGTGGTGTGAGATAGTGGGTGTGATATGATTTGGGGTTCTTTGTGGTGTGAGATAGTGGGTGTGATATGATTTGGGGTTCTGTGTGGTGTGATGTAGTGGGTGTGATATGATTTGGGGTTCTGTGTGGTGTGAGATAGTGGGTGTGATATGATTTGGGGTTCTTTGTGGTGTGAGGTAGTGGGTGTGATATGATTTGGGGTTCTGTGTGGGGTGAGATAGTGGGTGTGATATGATTTGGGGTTCTGTGGGGTGTGAGGTAGTGGGTGTGATATGATTTGGGGTTCTGTGGGGTGTGAGGTAGTGGGTGTGATATGATTTGGGGTTCTGTGTGGGGTGAGATAGTGGGTGTGATATGATTTGGGGTTCTGTGGGGTGTGAGGTAGTGGGTGTGATATGATTTGGGGTTCTTTGGGGTGTGAGATAGTGGGTGTGATATGATTTGGGGTT
The DNA here is from genome assembly GCF_013265735.2 of Oncorhynchus mykiss. Taxonomy (NCBI): domain Eukaryota; kingdom Metazoa; phylum Chordata; class Actinopteri; order Salmoniformes; family Salmonidae; genus Oncorhynchus; species Oncorhynchus mykiss. Next base: position 98,508,689 of record NC_048576.1, read on the forward strand.
CTGTGGGGTGTGAGGTAGTGGGTGTGATATGATTTGGGGTTCTTTGGGGTGTGAGATAGTGGGTGTGATATGATTTGGGGTTCTTTGGGGTGTGAGATAGTGGGTGTGATATGATTTGGGGTTCTGTGGGGTGTGAGATAGTGGGTGTGATATGATTTGGGGTTCTGTGGGGTGTGAGATAGTGGGTGTGATATGATTTGGGGTTCTGTGGGGTGTGAGATAGTGGGTGTGATATGATTTGGGGTTCTGTGGGGTGTGAGATAGTGGGTGTGATATGATTTGGGGTTCTGTGGGGTGTGAGATAGACTAATATAAGGTTGTCGTTTCAGTGAACCGTGTGGCTGTGTGGCTGTGTGGCCGTGTGGCCGTGTGGCCGTGTGGCCGTGTGGCCGTGTGGCTGTGTGGCTGTGAGTACAGTGTTATAGTTCAGTTCTAACTTGTTGTTGGGGATGTGTCATTATTTACCCCTTTGGTTTCTTACAGGAGAGAGTTTTCAGAGCTTTTGGAGAAGTATGGATCCAGCAGTAGTACTGGGTCGACACGCAACTCTCCCATCCAGCATGGTAGGACCTCCCTCTATGTCCACATGGTATAACACAACTCTCCCATCCAGCATGGTAGGACCTCCCTCCTCCCTCTATGTCTACATGGTATAACACAACTCTCCCATCCAGCATGGTAAGACCTCCCTCCTCCCTCTATGTCCACATGGTATAACACAACTCCCACCCAGCATGGTAGGACCTCCCTCTATGTCCACATGGTATAACACAACTCTCCCATCCAGCATGGTAGGACCTCCCTCCTCCCTCTATGTCCACATGGTATAACACAACTCTCCCATCCAGCATGGTAGGACCTCCCTCCTCCCTCTATGTCTACATGGTATAACACAACTCTCCCATCCAGCATGGTAGGACCTCCCTCCTCCCTCTATGTCCACATGGTATAACACAACTCTCCCATCCAGCATGGTAGGACCTCCCTCTATGTCCACATGGTATAACACAACTCCCATCCAGCATGGTAGGACCTCCCTCTATGTCCACATGGTATAACACAACTCTCCCATCCAGCATGGTAGGACCTCCCTCCTCCCTCTATGTCTACATGGTATAACACAACTCTCCCATCCAGCATGGTAGGACCTCCCTCCTCCCTCTATGTCCACATGGTATAACACAACTCTCCCATCCAGCATGGTAGGACCTCCCTCCTCCCTCTATGTCCACATGGTATAACTCAACTCCCATCCAGCATGGTAGGACCTCCCTCTATGTCCACATGGTATAACTCAACTCCCATCCAGCATGTTAGGACCTCCCTCTATGTCCACATGGTATAACACAACTCCCATCCAGCATGGTAGGACCTCCCTCCTCCCTCCATGTACACATGGTATGATGTCCTGTCTTCCCCCTCTATTTCAACAAGGTATAACACCCACAAATACTGTATATGTCCTGTCTCCCCCCTCTATTTTAACATGGTATAACCCCCACAAATACTGTATATGTCCTGTCTTCCCCCTCTATTTCAACATGGTATAACCCCCACAAATACTGTTTATGTCCTGTCTCCCCCCTCTATTTCACACACACACACACACACACACACACACACACACACACACACACACACACACACACACACACACACACACACACACACACACACACACACACACACACACACACAAACGTCTGTCTAAAAAAAGGAGAGAGAAGGGAAACACAGGTTTTCAAGGTTGTTGACAGATCTGGTCATTCTAAGTATATTGAGGTTTAAGCCCCCTTCATTAGGAGAAGTATGTCATTTGTAAATGTTGTTGTTGATGTTGTGTATTAGGGGTTCATCTCAAGTGAGAATGTCACCTTGTTTTGCCTAGTTTTTCATCATTGTGTCAGTGAATTGCCTAGTTTTACATCATTGTGTCAGTGAATTGCATAGTTTTTCATCATTGTGTCAGTGAATTGCCTAGTTTTTCAGCATTGTGTCAGTGAATTGCATAGTTTTTCAGCATTGGGTCAGTGAATTGCATAGTTTTTCATCATTGTGTCAGTGAATTGCCTAGTTTTTCAGCATTGGGTCAGTGAATTGCCTAGTTTTTCATCATTGTGTCAGTGAATTGCCTAGTTTTTCAGCATTGTGTCATTGAATTGCCTCGTTTTTCACAACTGAGTCATTGAATTGCCTAGTTTTTCATAACTGAGTCATTGAATTGCCTAGTTTTTCATAACTGAGTCATTGAATAGCCTAGTTTGTCATCATTGGGTCAGTGAATTGCCTAGTTTTTCATAACTGAGTCATTGAATAGCCTAGTTTTTCAGCATTGTGTCAGTGAATTGCCTAGTTTTTCAGCATTGTGTCAGTGAATTGCCTAGTTTTTCATAACCGAGTCATTGAATAGCCTAGTTTTTCATCATTGGGTCAGTGAATTGCAATGACATCTCAAGGAAATATATCTCAATGGAAGTATATGTTTTCATGAAGCGAATAACATTGTAGACATTTCTTAAAGGCCGACATTAGTTTTGCGTTGTAATGTCCAAATCAAAGACAACTATATAAGCACAGGAACATCCCCTTCTATAAGACAGGCAATTTCTGTTCCTGTCCGTTTCCTTTTTGGATTTCAGGGCTAAAAAATAAAGCATAGGGCAGCATGCAGAGTATTATTTACAGCTCAGAGGAGATCAAGCTCACTAAACTAAACACTTGTCAGGAACTGCTTCATGAAGTCCAGGGGCAGCGGCTCTCTACTCCCATCCGGAGAATTTAATAGGATATCTGTAGAGGCAGGAAACTGACTGAGGGGTCAGTCCTCTTTCATCATGTAGTAGCACCTATTTACACTGCCCTCTGGTGGAACGTCTGGAGACCCTGTTCGCATCCCAAGACCCTGTTACCTGTCTCTAACTGTTACCTGTCTCTAACTGTTCCCTGTCTCTAACTGTTACCTGTCTCTAACTGTTACCTGTCTCTAACTGTTCCCTGTCTCTAACTGTTACCTGTCTCTAACTGTTATCTGTCTCTAGTTGTTCCCTGTCTCCAACTGTTACCTGTCTCTAACTGTTATCTGTCTCTAACTGTTACCTGTCTCTAACTGTTACCTGTCTCTAACTGTTATCTGTCTCTAACTGTTACCTGTCTCTAACTGTTATCTGTCTCTAACTGTTATCTGTCTCTAACTGTTACCTGTCTCTATCTGTTATTTGTCTCTAACTGTTATTTGTCTCTAGCTGTTACCTGTCTCTAACTGTTATCTGTCTCTAACTGTTCCCTGTCTCTGTTACCTGTCTCTAACTGTTACCTGTCTCTAGCTGTTACCTGTCTCTAACTGTTACCTGTCTCTAACTGTTATCTGTCTCTAACTGTTCCCTGTCTCTAACTGTTACCTGTCTCTAACTGTTATCTGTCTCTAAATGTTCCCAGTCTCTAACTGTTACCTGTCTCTCCTCCTTTCTAAGCAGGCAGATATCTGGACAGCACATCGTCCGGGTCCTCGTCACGCTCCCAGAGTCCTTTGCTTTTGAGTCCTGCTGGCTCTCAGAGCACCTACAACAACCCTCTACTGCGCTCCCTCAGGTATAGCTATTGTAGCTAATTCAGGGGGTAGCCCCGACTCAACCGGGGTCCAGCGACTGTCAACCCAACACCTTAGCCGCTACGCCAAGAGATCCAAACCTCTTGACAAGGAGGCCAGGAGTTGTGTTAATCTCGCTACAATATAGTACAGTTCAACCATTGATGTTGATGTATCTACCATATGAATGGATTGTACAGTCAGTTCACCTGTTAGTTCACCTGTTAGTTCACCTGTCAGTTCACCTGTTAGTTCACCTGTTAGTTCACCTGTCAGTTCACCTGTTAGTTCACCTGTCAGTTCACCTGTTAGTTCACCTGTTAGTTCACCTGTTAGTTCACCTGTTAGTTCACCTGTCAGTTCACCTGTTAGTTCACCTGTCAGTTCACCTGTCAGTTCACCTGTTAGTTCACCTGTCAGTTCACCTGTCAGTTCACCTGTCAGTTCACCTGTTAGTTCACCTGTTAGTTCACCTGTTAGTTCACCTGTTAGTTCACCTGTCAGTTCACCTGTTAGTTCACCTGTCAGTTCACCTGTCAGTTCACCTGTTAGTTCACCTGTTAGTTCACCTGTTAGTTCACCTGTTAGTTCACCTGTCAGTTCACCTGTTAGTTCACCTGTTAGTTCACCTGTTAGTTCACCTGTCAGTTCACCTGTCAGTTCACCTGTTAGTTCACCTGTTAGTTCACCTGTTAGTTCACCTGTCAGTTCACCTGTTAGTTCACCTGTCAGTTCACCTGTTAGTTCACCTGTTAGTTCACCTGTCAGTTCACCTGTTAGTTCACCTGTTAGTTCACCTGTCTGTTCACCTGTAGGTTTACCTGTTAGTTCACCTGTTAGTTCACCTGTCTGTTCACCTGTAGGTTTACCTGTTAGTTCACCTGTTAGTTCACCTGTCAGTTCACCTGTTAGTTCACCTGTTAGTTCACCTGTCTGTTCACCTGTAGGTTTACCTGTTAGTTCACCTGTTAGTTCACCTGTCTGTTCACCTGTAGGTTTACCTGTTAGTTCACCTGTTAGTTCACCTGTCAGTTCACCTGTTAGTTCACCTGTTAGTTCACCTGTTAGTTCACCTGTCAGTTCACCTGTTAGTTCACCTGTTAGTTCACCTGTTAGTTCACCTGTTAGTTCACCTGTTAGTTCACCTGTCAGTTCACCTGTTAGTTCACCTGTTAGTTCACCTGTTAGTTCACCTGTCAGTTCACCTGTTAGTTCACCTGTCAGTTCACCTGTCAGTTCACCTGTTAGTTCACCTGTTAGTTCACCTGTTAGTTCACCTGTGTTGCTGTGACTGGGTGTGTATTTGAGAGAGTTTGTACGTGTCTGTCTGTCTTACAGTATATAATATATCCTCCTCCTCTCCTCCTCCTGTCTCCAGTCACCCAGGAGAGGGTGTGATCCAGCTGATCTCTGTAGCCCGCTCCTCTAGTCTGGGCATCACCATCGGCGGAGGCTCCAATAGACCGGACGGCCCTGCGGTCTTCATCCAGGAGGTTCTGTCTGGGGGAGACTGCCACAGGGTAAGTCACCAATGGGATCCATCCTGAAAGAACAGGGTACCAGTGGAGAACCCCTTCTCATAGATTCACTTCATAACAGATACTGTAGCCATAGTTACCTCCACTGGGATGAAATGAACCAGACTCACACCCTTCTCATAGATTCACTTCATAACAGATACTGTAGTCATAGTTACCTCCACTGGGATGAAATGAACCAGACTCACACCCTTCTCATAGATTCACTTCATAACAGATACTGTAGTCATAGTTACCTCCACTGGGATGAAATGAACCAGACTCACACCCTTCTCATAGATTCACTTCATAACAGATACTGTAGTCATAGTTACCTCCACTGGGATGAAATGAACCAGACTCACACCCTTCTCATAGATTCACTTCATAACAGATACTGTAGTCATAGTTACCTCCACTGGGATGAAATGAACCAGACTCACACCCTTCTCATAGATTCACTTCATAACAGATACTGTAGTCATAGTTACCTCCACTGAGATTAAATGAACCAGACTCACACCCTTCTCATAGATTCACTTCATAACAGATACTGTAGTCATCCATTGGGTTTTAACACTGGAATGAAATGAACCAGACTCACACCACTGGTAGAACATCCAGTCAATGAGGAATATGGAAGAGTTACATTAGGCATGTCGACATGGTAACGTCAATCTGCTCTACTTAGAAATGGAGTTATATTAGACATGTCGACATGGTAACGTCAATCTGCTCTACTTAGAAATGGAGTTACATTAGGCATGTCGACATGGTAACGTCAATCTGCTGTACTTAGAAATGGAATTACATTAGACATGTCGATATGGTAACGTCAATCTGCTGTACTTAGAAATGGAATTACATTAGACATGTCGATATGGTAACGTCAATCTGCTGTACTTAGAAATGGAGTTACATTAGACATATCGACATGGTAACGTCAATCTGCTGTACTTAGAAATGGAGTTACATTAGACATGTCGACATGGTAACGTCAATCTGCTGTACTTAGAAATGGAATTACATTAGGCATGTCGACATGGTAACGTCAATCTGCTGTACTTAGAAATGGAATTACATTAGGCATGTCGACATGGTAACGTCAATCTGCTGTACTTAGAAATGGAATTACATTAGACATGTCGACATGGTAACGTCAATCTGCTGTACTTAGAAATGGAATTACATTAGACATGTCGACATGGTAACGTCAATCTGCTGTACTTAGAAATGGAATTACATTAGGCATGTCGACATGGTAACGTCAATCTGCTGTATTTAGAAATGGAATTACATTAGGCATGTCGACATGGTAAAGTCAATCTGCTGTATTTAGAAATGGAGTTACATTAGGCATGTCGACATGGTAACGTCAATCTGCTGTATTTAGAAATGGAATTACATTAGGCATGTCGACATGGTAACGTCAATCTGCTGTATTTAGAAATGGAGTTACATTAGACATGTCGACATGGTAACGTCAATCTGCTGTATTTAGAAATGGAATTACATTAGACATGTCGACATGGTAACGTCAATCTGCTGTATTTAGAAATGGAGTTACATTAGGCATGTCGACATGGTAACGTCAATCTGCTGTATTTAGAAATGGAATTACATAAGGCATGTCGACATGGTAATGTCAATCTGCTGTACTTAGACATGGAGTTACATTAGACATGTCGACACACCATGCTGACAAATGGTTTAAAGCCGTTCCTATCGCCTCTGACCAGAACATCAGCCCTCATTTTCTGTTAATTTCCAAACAACACTTCATATTGAAACTGCACAACCAGCCCCGTTGGTCAACAGCCAGCAGGGTGGTCTCTTAACAGACCTCAGCCAGCCCCGTTGGTCAACAACCAGCAGGGTGGTCTCTTAACAGACCTCAACCAGCCCTGTTGGTCAACAGCCAGCAGGGTGGTCTCTTAACAGACCTCAGCCAGCCCCGTTGGTCAACAGCCAGCAGGGTGGTCTCTTAACAGACCTCAGCCAGCCCCGTTGGTCAACAGTCAGCAGGGTGGTCTCTTAACAGACCTCAGCCAGCCCCGTTGGTCAACAGCCAGCAGGGTGGTCTCTTAACAGACCTCAGCCAGCCCCGTTGGTCAACAGCCAGCAGGGTGGTCTCTTAACAGACCTCAGCCAGCCCCGTTGGTCAACAGCCAGCAGGGTGGTCTCTTAACAGACCTCAGCCAGCCCCGTTGGTCAACAGCCAGCAGGGTGGTCTCTTAACAGACCTCAGCCAGCCCCGTTGGTCAACAGCCAGCAGGGTGGTCTCTTAACAGACCGCAGCCAGCCCCGTTGGTCAACAGTCAGCAGGGTGGTCTCTTAACAGACCTCAGCCAGCCCCGTTGGTCAACAGCCAGCAGGGTGGTCTCTTAACAGACCTCAGCCAGCCCCGTTGGTCAACAGCCAGCAGGGTGGTCTCTTAACAGACCTCAGCCAGCCCCGTTGGTCAACAGCCAGCAGGGTGGTCTCTTAACAGACCTCAGCCAGCCCCGTTGGTCAACAGTCAGCAGGGTGGTCTCTTAACAGACCTCAGCCAGCCCCGTTGGTCAACAGCCAGCAGGGTGGTCTCTTAACAGACCTCAGCCAGCCCCGTTGGTCAACAGTCAGCAGGGTGGTCTCTTATCAGACCTCAGCCAGCCCCGTTGGTCAACAGCCAGCAGGGTGGTCTCTTAACAGACCTCAGCCAGCCCCGTTGGTCAACAGTCAGCAGGGTGGTCTCTTAACAGACCTCAGCCAGCCCCGTTGGTCAACAGCCAGCAGGGTGGTCTCTTAACAGACCTCAGCCAGCCCCGTTGGTCAACAGCCAGCAGGGTGGTCTCTTAACAGACCGCAGCCAGCCCCGTTGGTCAACAGCCAGCAGGGTGGTCTCTTAACAGACCTCAACCAGCCCGTTGGTCAACAGTCAGCAGGGTGGTCTCTTAAGACCGCAGCCAGCCCCGTTGGTCAACAGCCAGCAGGGTGGTCTCTTAACAGACCTCAACCAGCCCCATTGGTCAACAGCCAGCAGGGTGGTCTCTTAACAGACCTCAGCCAGCCCCGTTGGTCAACAGCCAGCAGGGTGGTCTCTTAACAGACCTCAACCAGCCCCTGCTGCTGTTAGCCATTCATCTTTGTGGTGTGTCAATAAAGCTCAGTTATAAAGGAACTGTCCTCTCTTGGCTTGATAACTACTGGACCTCTTCACACCAAGGTGTTGACACAACACTGTTAGAAGTATATAACTGATACTGGACATCTTCACACCAAGGTGTTGACACGACTCTGTTAGAAGTATATATCTGATACTGGACCTCTTCACACCAAGGTGTTGGCACGACTCTGTTAGAAGTATATAACTGATACTGGACCTCTTCACACCAAGGTGTTGATACTGTGTTAGAAGTATATAACTGATACTGGACCTCTTCACACCAAGGTGTTGACACGACTCTGTTAGAAGTATATAACTGATACTGGACCTCTTCACACCAAGGTGTTGACACTGTGTTAGAAGTATATAACTGATACTGGACCTCTTCACACCAAGGTGTTGACACAACACTGTGTTAGAAGTATATAACTGATACTGGACCTCTTCACACCAAGGTGTTGACACTGTGTTAGAAGTATATAACTGATACTGGACCTCTTCACACCAAGGTGTTGACACGACACTGTGTTAGAAGTATATAACTGATACTGGACCTCTTCACACCAAGGTGTTGACACTCTGTTAGAAGTATATAACTGATACTGGACATGGGATGTGTGGCTTCCCTCTTCACACCAAGGTGTTGACACTGTGTTAGAAGTATATAACTGATACTGGACCTCTTCACACCAAGGTGTTGACACAACACTGTGTTAGAAGTACACTACACTGTTCTCCTGCCTAATGTTGCAACCGTTCCACTCTTAAAAGAGAAATGCATTCACACATCTAGAGATTGCTTTACAGGAAGAAGAAGCTCCAACACACTGTCATTACAACGTTTCATAAGTGCAAGCAACAGTAACCAGTAACGTCTGTCCTGTTCAACTGGAAGGGAGACAGACAGCGTGAGGTTACCAGTAACGTCTGTCCTGTTCAACTGTCTTGCTGGATGGGAGACAGACAGCGTGAGGTTACCAGTAACGTCTGTCCTGTTCAACTGGATGGGAGACAGACAGCGTGAGGTTACCAGTAACGTCTGTCCTGTTCAACTGTCTTGCTGGATGGGAGACAGACAGCGTGAGGTTACCAGTAACGTCTGTCCTGTTCAACTGGATGGGAGACAGACAGCGTGAGGTCACCAGTAACGTCTGTCCTGTTCAACTGGAGGGGAGACAGACAGCGTGAGGTCACCAGTAACGTCTGTCCTGTTCAACTGAATGGGAGACAGACAGCGTGAGGTCACCAGTAACGTCTGTCCTGTCTTGCTGGATGGGAGACAGACAGCGTGAGGTTACCAGTAACGTCTGTCCTGTTCAACTGGAGGGGAGACAGACAGCGTGAGGTCACCAGTAACGTCTGTCCTGTTCAACTGGATGGGAGACAGACAGCGTGAGGTCACCAGTAACGTCTGTCCTGTCTTGCTGGATGGGAGACAGACAGCGTGAGGTCACCAGTAACGTCTGTCCTGTTCAACTGGATGGGAGACAGACAGCGTGAGGTTACCAGTAACGTCTGTCCTGTCTTGCTGGATGGGAGACAGACAGCGTGAGGTTACCAGTAACTTCTGTCCTGTTCAACTGTCTTGCTGGATGGAAGACAGACAGCGTGAGGTCACCAGTAACGTCTGTCCTGTTTAACTGGATGGGAGACAGACAGCGTGAGGTTACCAGTAACATCTGTCCTGTTCAACTGTCTTGCTGGATGGAAGACAGACAGCGTGAGGTTACCAGTATAGTCTGTCCTGTTCAACTAGATGGGAGACAGACAGCGTGAGGTTACCAGTAACGTCTGTCCTGTTCAACTGGATGGGAGACAGACAGCGTGAGGTTACCAGTGCTGTAAGTGTAACTTGGTGTTACCAGGAGTCAGACAGAGTGTTGGTTGGGGAGACAGAGAGAGAGAGAGACAAAGCTAGAGACAGAGTTAGAGACAGAGCTAGAGACAAATCTAGAGACAGAGAGGCAGAGCTAGAGCCAGAGAGGGCGAGAGAGAGAGAGGGGTGAAGAAAAAGAGCGAGCTGAAGACAGTGGGATGGAGAGAGACGGGGGGATGGAGAGGGTTGGAGAGAGAGAGAGAGAGAGATGAAGTGATGCAGACTGCTTCTCCATTAGCTCAAGTGTGGAGGGGACGAGTCAGAGTCCCCACAGTCCCCTGAGCTGCAGGACAGGACAGCAGGACAGGACAGACACAAGGTCAGCCCTTTAGGACTGTGCTTACGTAGGCCATCACCCTGTCCCCCTGACCTCTACCTCTCTACCATCTAGCCTCTACCACCCCACAGCACTCCCTGTGCCCCTGACCTCTACCTCCCTACCATCTAGCCTCTACCACCCCCACATCACTTCCTGTCCCCCTGACCTCTACCTCCCTACCATCTAGCCTCTACCACCACCACATCACTCCCTGTCCTGACCTCTACCTCCCTACCATCTAGCCTCTACCAACCCCACAGCACTTCCTGTCCTGTCCCCCATCTGCCCACTCCCAGAAATATGACACTGATAGGTGAGAGGAGAGGGGGAGGGGGGAGCAGGGCAGGGTGTGAGGGAATAGAGGAGGGTTGTCCATATTCCAAACCTCTCTGGAAAGCTGACACTAATGGAGGGGGGAGGATGGGGGTGGGCAGGATGGGAAGGCTTGTCCATGTTGCACCTTTCACCTGCAGTGTGATAGATGGGGTGACTATGTACAAAAAATGCTGTCATTTCTAAACAGTTCACCCGATATGGATTTAAATACCCTCAAATTAAAGCTGACAGTCTGCACTTTAAGCTCATTGTCATTCTTTGATTTCAAATCCAAACTTTTGAAGTATAGAGCCATAAGAAAAAATCATGCTTCACTGTCCCAATAATTACTGAGGACACTGAATAATTACTGTAACTAGAGAGATAGAGACATACAGATGAAGTCGGAAGTTTACCTACACTTAGGTTGGAGTCATTAAAACTCGTTTTTCAACCACTCCACAAATTTTTTGCCTGTTGGATCTCTAGGGGCGCTATTTCATTTTTGGATAAAAAACGTTCCCGTTTTAAGCGCAATATTTTGTCACGAAAAGATGCTCGACTATGCATATTATTGACAGTTTTGGAAAGAAAACACTCTGAAGTTTCAGAATCTGCAAAGATATTGTCTGTAAGTGCCCCAGAACTCATTCTACAGGCGAAACCAAGATGAAACGTCAAACAGGAAATGAGCAGAATTTCTGAAGCTCTGTTTTCTAATGTCTCCTTATATGGCTGTGAATGCGACAGGAATAAGCTTAGACCTTCTGCCGTTTCCCCAAGATGTCGGCAGCATTTAAATACCCTCAAATTAACGTATTTGTAGGCATATCATTGGAAGATTGACCATAAGAGACTACATTTTCCAAGTGTCCGCCTGGTGTCCTGCGTCGAAATTGGTGCGCAAAGCCAGGTGCAAGTATTTTTCCATTTGATTGAGAGGAGAAACCATGCTTCCACGAACGATATATCATCGAAGAGATATGTGAAAAACACCTTGAGGATTGATTCTAAACAACGTTTGCCATGTTTTTAGTCGATATTATGGAGTTAATTTGGAAAAAAGTTTGCGTTTTGAGGACTGAATTTTCGTTTTTTTTTGGTAGCCAAATGTGATGTACAAAACAGAGCTATTTTTAATACACAAATAATTTTGGGGGCAAAACTGAGCATTTGCTATCTAACTGAGAGTCTCCTCATTGAAAACATCCGAAGTTCTTCAAAGGTAAATTATTTTATTTGAAGGCTTTTATGTTTTTGTTGAAATGTTGCGTGCTGGATGCTAACGCTAATGCTAACGCTAAATGCTACGCTAGCTAGCTACTTTTACACAAATTATTGTTTTCCTATGGTTGAGAAGCATATTTTGAAAATCTGAGATGACAGTGTTGTTTACAAAAGGCTAAGCTTGAGAGATGGCATATTTATTTCATTTCATTTGCGATTTTCATGAATAGTTAACGTTGCGTTATGGTAATGAGCTTGAGTCTGTATTCACGATCCCGGATCCGGGATGGGGAGATCAGAGAGGTTATTAAAATCTGTTAGGACATCTACTTTGTGCATGACAAACCAAAATATAACTTTTTGGTGGACAGGTGTCTTTTATACTGATAACAAGTTCAAACAGGTGCCATTAATACAGGTAACGAGTGGAGGACAGAGGAGCCTCTTAAAGAAGAAGTTACAGGTCTGTGAGAGCCAGAAATCTTGCTTGTTTGTAGGTGACCAAATACTTATTTTCCACCATAATTTGCAAATAAATTCATAAAAAATCGTAAAATGTGATTTTCTGGATTTTTTCCCCTCATTTTGTCTGTCATAGTTGAAGTGTACCTGTGATGAAAATTACAGGCCTCTCTCATATTTTTAAGTGGGAGAACTTGCACAATTGGTGGCTGACTAAATACTTTTTTGCCCCACTGTACATACATACATACATACATAGTGCTGCAACTCTGTCACCTGATGCAACTCTGTCACCTTTGTTCTATATCAGTGTTTTCCAACCCTGGTCCTCCAATACCCCCAAAGCTGGTCATCCAGTACCCCCAACCCTGGTCCTCCAGTACCCCCAACCCTGGTCCTCCAGTACCACCAACCCTGGTCCTCCAGTACCCCCAAACCTAAGCCTCCAGTACCCCCAAACCTGGTCATCCAGTACCCCCAACCCTGGTCCTCCAGTACCCCCAACCCTGGTCCTCCAGTACCCCCAACCCTGGTCCTCCAGTACCCCCAACCCTGGTCCTCCAGTACCACCAACCCTGGTCCTCCAGTACCACCAACCCTGGTCCTCCAGTGCCACCAACCCTGGTCCTTCAGTACCCCCAACCCTGGTCCTCCAGTACCCCTAACCCTGGTCCTCCAGTACCACCAACCCTGGTCCTCCAGTACCCCCAACCCTGGTCCTCCAGTACCCCCAACCCTGGTCCTCCAGTACCACCAACCCTGGTCCTCCAGTACCCCCAACCCTGGTCCTCCAGTACCACCAACAGCCCAACCCTGGTCCTCCAGTACCACCAACCCTGGTCCTCCAGTACCCCCAACCCTGGTCCTCCAGTACCCCCAACAGCCCAACCCTGGTCCTCCAGTACCACCAACAGCCCAACCCTGGTCCTCCAGTACCACCAACAGCCCAACCCTGGTCCTCCAGTACCACCAACAGCCCAACCCTGGTCCTCCAGTACCACCAACCCTGGTCCTCCAGTACCCCCAAACCTAAGCCTCCAGTACCCCCAAACCTGGTCATCCAGTACCCCCAACCCTGGTCCTCCAGTACCCCCAACCCTGGTCCTCCAGTACCCCCAACCCTGGTCCTCCAGTACCACCAACCCTGGTCCTCCAGTACCCCCAAACCTAAGCCTCCAGTACCCCCAAACCTGGTCATCCAGTACCCCCAAACCTAAGCCTCCAGTACCCCCAAACCTGCAACTCTGTCACCTGATGCAACTCTGTCACCTTTGTTCTATATCAGTGTTTTCCAACCCTGGTCCTCCAATACCCCCAAAGCTGGTCATCCAGTACCCCCAACCCTGGTCCTCCAGTACCCCCAACCCTGGTCCTCCAGTACCCCCAACCCTGGTCCTCCAGTACCCCCAACCCTGGTCCCCCAGTACCCCCAACCCTGGTCCTCCAGTACCCCCAACCCTGGTCCTCCAGTACCACCAACAGCCCAAATTTGGTCCTCCAGTACCACCAACCCTGGTTCTCCAGTACCCCCAACCCTGGTCCTCCAGTACAAACAACAGCCCAACCCTGGTCCTCCAGTACCACCAACAGCCCAACCCTGGTCCTCCAGTACCACCAACAGCCCAACCCTGGTCCCCCTGTACCCCCAACCCTGGTCCTCCAGTACCCCAACAGAACACATTGTTATTGTAACCCTGGACATGCACATCTGATTCAACTGGTCAACTAATCATCAAGCCTGCAATGAGTTGAATGGGGTGTGTTTGTCCAGGGATACACTTAAACTGTGTAGAGTTGGAGCTTATTGGAGGACCAAGTTTGGGAAACATTGTACAGAGCCAGGCAGTTTCCTAACCATGACACAGTGGTGACAGAGCACAGAACTACAGAGCACACAGCCACAGTAGGCCCAGGACCACACAGCACACAGACACGGCAGGCCCAGGACCACACAGCACACAGCCACAGCAGGCCCAGAATCACACAGCACACAGCCACAGCAGGCCCAGAATCACACAGCCACGGCAGGCCCAGAACCACACAGCACACAGCCACAGTAGGCCCAGAACCACACAGCACACAGACACGGCAGGCCCAGGACCACACAGCACACAGCCACAGTAGTCCCAGAACCACAGCACACAGACACGGCAGGCCCAGAATCACACAGCACACAGACACGGCAGGCCCAGGACCACACAGCACACAGACACGGCAGGCACAGGACCACACAGCACACAGACACGGCAGGCCCAGGACCACACAGCACACAGACACGGCAGGCCCAGAATCACACAGCCACGGCAGGCCCAGAACCACAGAGAACACAGCCATGGCAATTGAACATGCCAATTGTAAGCTGGGGATGATTAGGTGGCCGTGATGGTACGAGGACCAGATTGGGAATTTAACCAGGACACTGGGGTTAACACTCCTTACTCTTACAATACATGTCCTGGGACCTTCAGTGACCTCAGAGAGTCAGGACACTGGGGTTAACACCCCTTACTCTTACAATACATGCCCTGGGATCTTCAGTGACCTCAGAGAGTCAGGACACTGGGGTTAACACTCCTTACTCTTACAATACATGCCCTGGGATCTTCAGTGACCTCAGAGAGTCAGGACACTGGGGTTAACACCCCTTACTCTTACAATACATGCCCTGGGATCTTCAGTGACCTCAGAGAGTCAGGACACTGGGGTTAACACCCCTTACTCTTACAATACATGTCCTGGGATCTTCAGTGACCACAGAGAGTCAGGACACTGGGGTTAACACCCCTTACTCTTACAATACATGCCCTGGGATCTTCAGTGACCTCAGAGAGTCAGGACACTGGGGTTAACACCCCTTACTCTTACAATACATGCCCTGGGATCTTCAGTGACCTCAGAGAGTCAGGACACTGGGGTTAACACCCCTTACTCTTACAATACATGCCCTGGGATCTTCAGTGACCTCAGAGAGTCAGGACACTGGGGTTAACACTCCTTACTCTTACAATACATGCCCTGGGATCTTCAGTGACCTCAGAGAGTCAGGACACTGGGGTTAACACCCCTTACTCTTACAATACATGCCCTGGGATCTTCAGTGACCACAGAGAGTCAGGACACTGGGGTTAACACCCCTTACTCTTACAATACATGCCCTGGGATCTTCAGTGACCACAGAGAGTCAGGACACTGGGGTTAACACCCCTTACTCTTACAATACATGCCCTGGGATCTTCAGTGACCTCAGAGAGTCAGGACACTGGGGTTAACACCCCTTACTCTTACAATACATGCCCTGGGATCTTCAGTGACCACAGAGAGTCAGGACACTGGGGTTAACACCCCTTACTCTTACAATACATGCCCTGGGATCTTCAGTGACCACAGAGAGTCAGGACACTGGGGTTAACACCCCATACTCTTACAATACATGCCCTGGGATCTTCAGTGACCACAGAGAGTCAGGACACTGGGGTTAACACCCCATCTGAAAGACAGCACCTTACACAGGAAAATGTCCCCAATCACTGCCCTGGGGAATTGAGATATTTTGGGGGGAACCAGAGGAAAGAGCGCCTCCTACTGGCCCTCCAACACCACTTCCAGCAGCATCTGGTCTCCCATCCAGGGACTGACCAGGACCAACCCTGCTTATCTTCAGAAGCAAGCCAGCAGTGGGATGTAGGGTGGTATGCTGCTGGGAAAGTACATGGGCAGCAACTAAAATCCCTTTTCAACTGTCAACATTCCCCCAGAATGGGAGGCTTAGCTACTGTTAGCGGTGTCCTTGTGAAATACTGTAACACAACAGGATACATGATGTTAAATGTAGTGACTCCTAAGAGGCTGTTGAACCAAATCCTAGTCGTCAAACAGTAAAACATACAGCAGCTCGTTTCCTCAGCTAATGAATCATCCACAGTCTAAGCACCTTAAAAAATAACCCCAACACAATGTCTGCCTCGTTTTAAAGACCTACAGTACACGATGTGAGAGGAGCTCAGATGAGCTTTCTCTCTTACAGTAAAACCAGGTGTGTGTGTGTGTGTGTGTGTGTGTGTGTGTGTGTGTGTGCGCGCGCAGGCGGGTGTGTGTGTGTGTGTGAGAGTATGTGTTTGTATACATGTGCATGTTAGTCTGTGTGTGTGTGTGTGCGCAGACGTGTGTGTGTGTGTGAGAGTATGTGTTTGTGTGCATGTGTATGTTAGTCTATGTGTGTGTGTGTGTGAGAGTGTATGTGTTTGTGTGTGTGTGTGTGTGTGTGCATGTAACTCTTGGTTGGTGGTATGACAGTCATAGAGATGTTCTCTTGTATGGAAACAGCCCACCCTCTCCTCATCCCAATCCTGTCTCTGTCCTGCTGGTCTCTTAATCTAGTGTGTCATGTATATTTTCCAAAGCCATGTAATGGGATGTAGAAGGATCAGAGGCTCTCTGCTCTGACATAGATTTTTCAGTTGTTTTCCTGAATGTTCTGATTCTAGAAGGTTCCATAGAACCTGTATGTT
This sequence comes from Oncorhynchus mykiss, assembly GCF_013265735.2. Classification (NCBI taxonomy): domain Eukaryota; kingdom Metazoa; phylum Chordata; class Actinopteri; order Salmoniformes; family Salmonidae; genus Oncorhynchus; species Oncorhynchus mykiss. Next base: position 98,525,644 of record NC_048576.1, read on the forward strand.
GTGATTCTAGAAGGTTCCATAGCACCTAAACATTCAGATTCTAGAAGGTTCCATAGAACCTGGGTGTTCTGATTCTAGAAGGTTCCATAGAACCTAAATGTTCTGATTCTTTAAGGATCCATAGAACCTAAACATTCTGATTCTAGAAGGTTCCATAGAACCTAAACATTCTGTTTCTAGAAGGTTCCATAGAACCTGGATGCTGTGATTCTAGAAGGTTCCATAGCACCTAAACATTCAGATTCTAGAAGGTTCTATAGAACCTAAACGTTCTGATTCTAGAAGGTTCCATAGAACCTGGGTGTTCTGATTCTAGAAGGTTCCATAGAACCTAAATGTTGTGATTCTAGAAGGTTTCATAGAACCTAAATATTCTGATTCTAGAAGGTTCCATAGAACCTGGACGTTGTGATTCTAGAAGGTTCTATATTCCATTAGACCGCTCCCCCTCCTGCCTCCTGGGGTGTCCCTGACGGTTAATGACAGTGGAGAGAGAATTCTCATATTACTGCTGATGTGATGTGTTGGCCCTTCTAGCTGTTAGAAAAGCTGCCCTCTGCTCACATTGTGCCAACATGCAGCATCATGTAGAACAGGACACCTGCATCGTCTGCTCTGGCCTGTCTGTCTGCTCTGTCTGTCTGCTCTGACCTGTCTGTCTGGTCTGTCTGCTCTGTCCTGTCTGTCTGCTCTGTCTGTACTGATGAACTGTATGTTACACACTGTAGTCTACTGATGGACTGTATGTTACACACTGTAGTCTACTGATGGACTGTATGTTACACACTGTAGTCTACTGATGGACTGTATGTTACACACTGTAGTCTACTGATGGACTGTATGTTACACACTGTAGTCTACTGATGGACTGTATGTTACACACGGTAGTCTACTGATGGACTGTATGTTACACACTGTAGTCTACTGATGGACTGTCTGTTACACACTGTAGTCTACTGATGGACTGTCTGTTACACACTGTAGTCTACTGATGGACTGTCTGTTACACACTGTAGTCTACTGATGGACTGACTGTATGTTACACACTGTAGTCTACTGATGGACTGACTGTATGTTACACACGGTAGTCTACTGATGGACTGTATGTTACACACTGTAGTCTACTGATGGACTGTCTGTTACACACTGTAGTCTACTGATGGACTGTCTGTTACACACTGTAGTCTACTGATGGACTGTCTGTTACACACTGTAGTCTACTGATGGACTGTCTGTTACACACTGTAGTCTACTGATGGACTGTCTGTTACACACTGTAGTCTACTGATGGACTGTCTGTTACACACTGTAGTCTACTGATGGACTGTCTGTTACACACTGTAGTCTACTGATGGACTGTCTGTTACACACTGTAGTCTACTGATGGACTGTCTGTTACACACTGTAGTCTACTGATGGACTGTCTGTTACACACTGTAGTCTACTGATGGACTGTCTGTTACACACTGTAGTCTACTGATGGACTGTATGTTACACACTGTAGTCTACTGATGGACTGTATGTTACACACTAGTCTACTGATGGACTGTATGTTACACACTGTAGTCTACTGATGGACTGTCTGTTACACACTGTAGTCTACTGATGGACTGTATGTTACACACTGTAGTCTACTGATGGACTGTCTGTTACACACTGTAGTCTACTGATGGACTGTATGTTACACACTAGTCTACTGATGGACTGTATGTTACACACTGTAGTCTACTGATGGACTGTCTGTTACACACTGTAGTCTACTGATGGACTGTATGTTACACACTGTAGTCTACTGATGGACTGTATGTTACACACTGTAGTCTACTGATGGACTGTCTGTTACACACTGTAGTCTACTGATGGACTGTATGTTACACACTGTAGTCTACTGATGGACTGTCTGTTACACACTGTAGTCTACTGATGGACTGTATGTTACACACTGTAGTCTACTGATGGACTGTCTGTTACACACTGTAGTCTACTGATGGACTGTATGTTACACACTGTAGTCTACTGATGGACTGTCTGTTACACACTGTAGTCTACTGATGGACTGTATGTTACACACTGTAGTCTACTGATGGACTGTATGTTACACACTGTAGTCTACTGATGGACTGTATGTTACACACTGTAGTCTACTGATGGACTGTCTGTTACACACTGTAGTCTACTGATGGACTGTATGTTACACACTGTAGTCTACTGATGGACTGTCTGTTACACACTGTAGTCTACTGATGGACTGTATGTTACACACTGTAGTCTACTGATGGACTGTCTGTTACACACTGTAGTCTACTGATGGACTGTATGTTACACACTGTAGTCTACTGATGGACTGTCTGTTACACACTGTAGTCTACTGATGGACTGTATGTTACACACTGTAGTCTACTGATGGACTGTCTGTTACACACTGTAGTCTACTGATGGACTGTATGTTACACACTGTAGTCTACTGATGGACTGTCTGTTACACACTGTAGTCTACTGATGGACTGACTGTTACACACTGTAGTCTACTGATGGACTGTATGTTACACACTGTAGTCTACTGATGGACTGTATGTTACACACTGTAGTCTACTGATGGACTGTCTGTTACACACTGTAGTCTACTGATGGACTGTCTGTTACACACTGTAGTCTACTGATGGACTGTATGTTACACACTAGTCTACTGATGGACTGTATGTTACACACTGTAGTCTACTGATGGACTGTCTGTTACACACTGTAGTCTACTGATGGACTGTATGTTACACACTGTAGTCTACTGATGGACTGTATGTTACACACTGTAGTCTACTGATGGACTGTCTGTTACACACTGTAGTCTACTGATGGACTGTATGTTACACACTGTAGTCTACTGATGGACTGTCTGTTACACACTGTAGTCTACTGATGGACTGTATGTTACACACTGTAGTCTACTGATGGACTGTCTGTTACACACTGTAGTCTACTGATGGACTGTATGTTACACACTGTAGTCTACTGATGGACTGTCTGTTACACACTGTAGTCTACTGATGGACTGTATGTTACACACTGTAGTCTACTGATGGACTGTATGTTACACACTGTAGTCTACTGATGGACTGTATGTTACACACTGTAGTCTACTGATGGACTGTCTGTTACACACTGTAGTCTACTGATGGACTGTATGTTACACACTGTAGTCTACTGATGGACTGTCTGTTACACACTGTAGTCTACTGATGGACTGTATGTTACACACTGTAGTCTACTGATGGACTGTCTGTTACACACTGTAGTCTACTGATGGACTGTATGTTACACACTGTAGTCTACTGATGGACTGTCTGTTACACACTGTAGTCTACTGATGGACTGTATGTTACACACTGTAGTCTACTGATGGACTGTATGTTACACACTGTAGTCTACTGATGGACTGTATGTTACACACTGTAGTCTACTGATGGACTGTCTGTTACACACTGTAGTCTACTGATGGACTGTATGTTACACACTGTAGTCTACTGATGGACTGTCTGTTACACACTGTAGTCTACTGATGGACTGACTGTTACACACTGTAGTCTACTGATGGACTGTATGTTACACACTGTAGTCTACTGATGGACTGTATGTTACACACTGTAGTCTACTGATGGACTGTCTGTTACACACTGTAGTCTACTGATGGACTGTCTGTTACACACTGTAGTCTACTGATGGACTGTATGTTACACACTGTAGTCTACTGATGGACTGTATGTTACACACTAGTCTACTGATGGACTGTCTGTTACACACTGTAGTCTACTGATGGACTGTATGTTACACACTAGTCTACTGATGGACTGTCTGTTACACACTGTAGTCTACTGATGGACTGTATGTTACACACTGTAGTCTACTGATGGACTGTATGTTACACACGGTAAGCACCACTTGTGTATAGTTTTTTCAAAAAACAAATGTCCGCATTGCATGTAGAATGACGTTTCTCTAATTCTTATTTTCTGCTGTCTCCCATTTGCAGGATGGGCGCCTGAGGCCAGGGGATCAGCTCATTGCCATCAACAAGGAGTCCTTGATAGGTGTGACCCACGAGGAGGCTAAGAGCATGGTTAACAAGGTCAAATTCAGGTGAGATACCAGATGGGGTGGGGGTAGGGGTTGAATTGTGTGGGGGTAGAAGAGTTTGTGTGTGAGATTAAATCAAAAGTAATAATGTGAGATATAATATACTTTATACTTCTGAAATTGTAAAGTTATACTTTATAGTTCTATACTTATGAATTTGTAGAGTTATACTTTATAGTTCTATACTTATGAATTTGTAGAGTTATACTTTATAGTTCTATACTTCCAAAGTTGTAAAGTTATACTTTATAGTTCTATACTTCCAAAGTTGTAAAGTTATACTTTATAGTTCTATACTTCTAAAGTTGTAAAGTTATATTTTACAGTTCTATACTTCTAAAGCTGTGAAGTTCTACTGCTAAGTTCTATGTTCTTCTATCTATCCTGTAAAGTTCTACTGCTAAGTGCTATGTTCTTCTATCTATCCTGTAAAGTTCTACTGCTGAGTTCTATGTTCTTCTATCTATCCTGTAAAGTTCTACTGCTAAGTTCTATGTTCTTCTATCTATCCTGTAAAGTTCTACTGCTGAGTTCTATGTTCTTCTATCTATCCTGTAAAGTTCTACTGCTGAGTTCTATGTTCTTCTATCTATCCTGTAAAGTTCTACTGCTGAGTTCTATGTTCTTCTATCTATCCTGTAAAGTTCTACTGCTGAGTTCTATGTTCTTCTATCTCTCCCTCCAGTCAAGAGGCGGTGGTGGAGGTTGCTTTCATCCCTGGTAAAGGTCCGTTCCCCAACAGCACGTCTTTACACAACGGTGTCCAGCGCGGCGTTGGCAACGGGTACAGCTCCGGACGCTTAAAAGTCCACGTCAGATCACCAGAGGTCAGTCTCCTCCTCCTCCTCCTCCTCCTCCTCCTCCTCCTCCTCAGTAGTATCCATCACCCGAGGTCAGTCTCCTCCTCCTCCTCCTCCTCCTCAGTAGTATCCATCACCAGAGGTCAGTCTTCTCCTCCTCCTCCTCCTCAGTAGTATCCATCACCAGAGGTCAGTCTCCTCCTCCTCCTCCTCCTCCTCCTCAGTAGTATCCATCACCCGAGGTCAGTCTCCTCCTCCTCCTCCTCCTCCTCAGTAGTATCCATCACCCGAGGTCAGTCTTCTCCTCCTCCTCCTCCTCCTCCTCCTCCTCCTCAGTAGTATCCATCACCAGAGGTCAGTCTTCTCCTCCTCCTCCTCCTCCTCCTCCTCCTCCTCCTCCTCCTCCTCAGTAGTATCCATCACCAGAGGTCAGTCTTCTCCTCCTCCTCCTCCTCCTCCTCCTCCTCCTCCTCAGTAGTATCCATCACCAGAGGTCAGTCTTCTCCTCCTCCTCCTCCTCCTGCTCCTCCTCCTCCTCCTCAGTAGTATCCATCACCAGAGGTCAGTCTTCTCCTCCTCCTCCTCCTCCTCCTCCTCAGTAGTATCCATCACCAGAGGTCAGTCTTCTCCTCCTCCTCCTCCTCCTCCTCAGTAGTATCCATCACCAGAGGTCAGTCTTATCCTCCTCCTCCTCCTCCTCCTCCTCCTCCTCTTCCTCCTCCTCCTCAGTAGTATCCATCACCAGAGGTCAGTCTTCTCCTCCTCCTCCTCCTCCTCAGTAGGTTCCATCACCAGAGGTCAGTCTTCTCCTCTCCTCCTCCTCCTCCTCCTCCTCAGTAGTATCCATCACCAGAGGTCAGTCTTCTCCTCTCCTCCTCCTCCTCCTCCTCCTCCTCCTCCTCCTCCTCCTCCTCCTCCTCCTCCTCAGTAGTATCCATCACCAGAGGTCAGTCTCCTCCTCCTCCTCCTCCTCCTCCTCAGTAGTATCCATCACCAGAGGTCAGTCTCCTCCTCCTCCTCCTCCTCCTCCTCCTCCTCCTCAGTAGTATCCATCACCAGAGGTCAGTCTCCTCCTCCTCCTCCTCCTCCTCCTCAGTAGTATCCATCACCAGAGGTCAGTCTCCTCCTCCTCCTCCTCCTCCTCCTCCTCAGTAGTATCCATCACCAGAGGTCAGTCTTCTCCTCCTCCTCCTCCTCCTCCTCCTCCTCCTCAGTAGTATCCATCACCAGAGGTCAGTCTCCTCCTCCTCCTCCTCCTCCTCCTCAGTAGTATCCATCACCAGAGGTCAGTCTCCTCCTCCTCCTCCTCCTCCTCCTCCTCCTCAGTAGTATCCATCACCAGAGGTCAGTCTTCTCCTCCTCCTCCTCCTCCTCCTCCTCCTCCTCCTCAGTAGTATCCATCACCAGAGGTCAGTCTTCTCCTCTCTTCCTCCTCCTCCTCCTCCTCCTCCTCCTCCTCCTCAGTAGTATCCATCACCAGAGGTCAGTCTTCTCCTCCTCCTCCTCCTCCTCCTCCTCCTCCTCAGTAGTATCCATCACCCGAGGTTAGCATTCCTCCTCTTCACATCTTAAATGTAGTTAGATCATATACCTGTTGAATAAAGTAACATTTGATCAAATAATTAATAACGTCCTCCGATTGTCCGCTGGTTTAGGGCAGGAATGATAGATTTCAGATCTGTAGGTTTCTGCTCTAGTCTGATGTCATTTTGATACAGGTCTGTAGGTCTCTGCTCTAGCCTGATGTAATGTTGATACAGGTTTCTGCTCTAGTCTGATGTAATGTTGATACAGGTTTCTGCTCTAGCCTGATGTAATGTTGATACAGGTTTCTGCTCTAGTCTGATGTAATGTTTATTCAGGCCTGTAGGTTTCTGCTCTAGTCTGATATAATGTTTATACAGGTCTGTAGGTTTCTGCTCTAGCCTGATGTAATGTCGATACAGGTCTGTAGGTTTCTGCTCTAGTCTAATGTAATGTTGATACAGGTCTGTAGGTTTCTGCTCTAGTCTGATGTAATGTTGATACAGGTTTCTGCTCTAGTCTGAT
>NC_048576.1:98537620-98540120 GCF_013265735.2 Oncorhynchus mykiss
AAAGCTAAAGCACTAACTGATCCAACATCATCAGATCCAACATCATCAGATCCAACATCACTGATCCAACATCATCAGATCCAACATCACTGATCCAACATCACTGATCCAACATCATCAGATCCAACATCATCAGATCCAACATCACTGATCCAACATCACTGATCCAACATCACCGATCCAACATCACCGATCCAACATCACCGATCCAACATCATCGATCCAACATCATCGATCCAACATCACAGATCCAACATCACCGATCCAACATCACCGATCCAACATCACCGATCCAACATCACTGATCCAACATCACTGATCCAACATCACCGATTCAACATCACCGATCCAACATCACTGATCCAACATCACTGATCCAACATCACTGATCCAACATCATCAGATCCAACATCACTGATCCAACATCACTGATCCAACATCATCAGATATTTGTGTGTGTGTGTGTGTGTGTGTGTGTGTGTGTGTGTGTGTGTGTGTGTGTGTGTGTGTGTGTAGTGTTTGCAGTAATACTCCTGGTTTGATACAGCTACCACCTGCTATATCAAGTCAAAGTGAAACACTCCTGTTGTGATGAGACGTGTTTCAATAAGGACAGAAAAAGAGGAGAGAAGGATGAGGGAGAGAAAGATGAGAGAGAGAAAGAAATAAACAATGAGAAAAAGGGAAGGAAAGGAGATGGACTCAGGAGAGGGAAAGGAGATGGACACAGGAGAGGGAAAGGAGGTGGACACAGGAGAGGGAAAGGAGGTGGATACAGGAGAGGGAAAGGAGATGGACACAGGAGAGGGAAAGGAGATGGACACAGGAGAGGGAAAGGAGGTGGACACAGGAGAGGGAAAGGAGATGGACACAGGAGAGGGAAAGGAGGTGGACACATGAGAGGGAAAGGAGATGGACACAGGAGAGGGAAAGGAGGTGGACACAGGAGAGGGAAAGGAGATGGAGGAGAGGGAAAGGAGGTGGACTCAGGAGAGGGAAAGGAGATGGACACAGGAGAGGGAAAGGAGATGGACTCAGGAGAGGGAAAGGAGGTGGACACAGGAGAGGGAAAGGAGATGGACACAGGAGAGGGAAAGGAGGTGGACACAGGAGAGGGAAAGGAGATGGACACAGGAGAGGGAAAGGAGATGGACACAGGAGAAGGAAAGGAGGTGGACACAGGAGAGGGAAAGGAGATGGACTCAGGAGAGGGAAAGGAGGTGGACACAGGAGAGGGAAAGGAGATGGACACAGGAGAGGGAAAGGAGGTGGACACAGGAGAGGGAAAGGAGATGGACACAGGAGAGGGAAAGGAGATGGACACAGGAGAGGGAAAGGAGATGGACACAGGAGAGGGAAAGGAGATGGACACAGGAGAGGGAAAGGAGGTGGACACAGGAGAGGGAAAGGAGATGGACACAGGAGAGGAAAAGGAGGTGGACACAGGAGAGGGAAAGGAGGTGGACACAGGAGAGGGAAAGGAGATGGACACAGGAGAGGAAAAGGAGATGGACACAGGAGAGGGAAAGGAGATGGACACAGGAGAGGGAAAGGAGATGGACACAGGAGAGGGAAAGGAGGTGGATACAGGAGAGGGAAAGGAGGTGGACACAGGAGAGGGAAAGGAGGTGGACACAGGAGAGGAAAAGGAGATGGACACAGGAGAGGGAAAGGAGGTGGATACAGGAGAGGGAAAGGAGGTGGACACAGGAGAGGGAAAGGAGGTGGACACAGGAGAGGGAAAGGAGATGGACACAGGAGAGGAAAGGAGGTGAACAGAGGAGAGGAAAAGGAGATGGACACAGGAGAGGGACAGAGGAGAGGGAAAGGAGATGGACACAGGAGAGGGAAAGGAGGTGGACACAGGAGAGGGAAAGGAGATGGACACAGGAGAGGGAAAGGAAACAGAGTAGGCTTGTCATTATTTAGATGAGATTTACTAGGAACCTAATAGCCGATGCCAGTGGCAACAGCTAGTCTGGGGTCAGGGGTCAGACACATGACCAAAAATACATTACAGACAAATGACTTTACAATTTACATCCATTTAAAACATTCACATGTAGTGTGTGTTCATCTAGAAGTTACACATGTCAGTACATACACACAACCAGTAGGTCACATGTCAGTACAGACACACAACCAGTAGGTCACATGTCAGTACATACACACAACCAGTAGGTCACATGTCAGTACATAAACACAACCAGTAGGTCACATGTCAGTACATACACACAACCAGTAGGTCACATGTCAGTACATACACACAACCAGTAGGTCACATGTCAGTACATACACACAACCAGTAGGTCACATGTCAGTACATACACACAACCAGTAGTTCACATGTCAGTACATACACACAACCAGTAGGTCACATGTCAGTACATACACACAACCAGTAGGTCACATGTCAGTACATACACACAACCAGTAGGTCACATGTCAGTACATACACACAACCAGTAGGTCACATGTCAGTACATACACACAACCAGTA